>NC_133330.1:249631307-249880355 GCF_042186555.1 Aquarana catesbeiana
ATTAGGTGAAAATAATGGAAAAAACATCTAAAAGAGAAAACTAAAACAGCCACTGCATTTAAAGCATTTGTAAACCCAGTATTTTAAAAAATTAAAAACTGACTACACTAGGCAGAAGAACACAGCCTGGTCAATTTTCTAGCTATGCTGGGAACTCAGCCTGCTCTCCTCTAGAGATCAGACATGTCCTGACCCGGCCCCAGCCTTTCAGGTTTAATGCAGCTGAAAACAGAGGGAATGTGATCACTTATAAAAAAGGGAAAAAGGTATTTTTTATGTGTTTTATATCTCTACACAAAGGTTTCCCATTTCTATTTTAAACTGAATAGGCCAAGGGTTTACAATCACTCTAAGAATTAGTAAGCTACAATGCATTATATTTTTGTTTTTCGGTTAACCCAATTCATGTCTTTTTCAGACATTTGTTGCTTACAAGTTAAAATTAATATTTTTTGCTAGAAAATTACTTAGAGGCGTGGCTTGGAGCCGGAGCTGAATGGCCGCCTAGATCCCGAGCTCCCGTCCGCCGAGGCTAAACTTATCAGCACTTCGGAGCCATCCTAGCCCAACCATGGGGAAAACATCCAGGGAGCCATCCCCAGCCAGGTCCCGCTCCCCCAGGGGGTCCGGCACGCAAATCGGCCGCAATATACCGGATATCTTCCGGACCCAGGCACGCGAGGCCCCGGCTTCAAATCGGGCCTACCCGAACGTTGCGCGCTCATCCAGCCTCAGCCCCTCAGGGAGAAGCCACACACAAACTCAGCCTCCAGCTGAAGCAGCACCTACCCCACAGCCCCTCTCCATGCAAGACCTGCGATCTGTGGCAGAAGATATTAAAGCCACACTCTCTGCAGCCATCACGGATCTCAGGAGAGATGTCCAGGTAATGACAATACGCCTGGATGATCTGGAGGAAGCAACCAACCGTCATGACACCTCCATTCAACACTTACAGACCTCTTCTCAGGCACAATCTTCACAGCTCAGAGACATTCAGAGGCATATGGAAGATTTAGACAACCGTGGCCGCCGCCACAACATACGGGTAAGAGGTATCCCTGAATCAGTTGAAAATGCGCAAATTACGAAAGCTACTATCGCCATATTTAACGATCTCCTGGGCAGACCTCCTGAAACACCCATTGAGTTTGAACGATTGCATAGAGCCCTGAGGCCCAGAGGCAGAGAATCTGATCCTCCCAGAGACGTGATATGTTGTCTCATTAACTTTCAACTGAAGGAGGAAATTCTTCATAGGGCTAGGGATCGTCACTCCTTACTTTACCAAGGAGCCGATATAAAGCTGTTCCAAGACCTCTCGCCCATTACCCTTCAAAATAGGAGAGACTTGCGCCCCCTTCTTGACCTAATGCGCACCAAAGGCATTCAATACCGGTGGAAATTTCCCTTCTGCCTCTCTGCCTCATTCCAAGGTCGCACTGCAAACCTACGCCTACCAGAAGACTTGCCAGGTTTTTGTGAAGCACTAAATCTTCCACGCATCGACATCCCGGATTGGTACACCACTCTTCGCCCACCGCGCATGAGAAGGTCAGCTTCTACTGACGCCATTCCAGTCCGTGATGATTTCCACATAAGACGTCGCAGACACACCCCATCAAGGGAGCCTACCATGCCAGATACCCGGAACGCTCCACCCAACAGCCCTACGGCCTCCCCGGCCCACAGAAGGGCCCGCCATGACAGATCCAACTGAACAACCTCAACCCTTCCATCCTGTATCTCTCAAGACTGAATATGTCTCCTCAAGATAGGAACCTGCCCGCAACACCCATCAACAACACCCAGGACAGCAAGCGCTTCTCAAAAACGGTTTCCTCACAGATAACCTTTCTTTTTCCCTTTCAGTAACAATTATCCTACATTGCTTCTGAGAACCCACCGTGAAAACTGGTCCCCGAGCAGGTGGAACCACCCCCAGCAAAACTGTGAGTCGGACCTTCCCCTTGGGAAACCCTTGCACAATGTATGACCCCTCTAGAAGCGCTGACGGTATCTATGCTTTACAAATGAGACTTTCACTTAAAATACCATCCAGCTCCTCTCCCTATGCCCTTCCCTCACCCTCCTATACCCCTTTCCCTACCCAATTCCCCCCCCCTTCCTTGCCACCCTCCCCCAATCTCATTTGCCCTAGAAAGTATGCTACAGGTGAGCCTCATAGTCCGCTCGGCTTGCAATAATTTCTGATGCCAAAGCTCAATAATTTTTATGAATGTAGTTTCTTACACTCTGGTCGGGGGACTTGTGGGGGGTGACGCCACACAGATGCCAACCTCCCTTCCAGGTCCAGCAACGGACCTATTCCGCTTTGCTATCTCTCACCCCTCCTATAATGAGGCGAATCTAAATTTTCAATCGCCCCTAGAGTACTCGACAGCATTAGTCACTCTAATGAACCTCCGAAATGCGGCATCTGTGGAGGCCTCACCCTTCCTCCTGGTGCCTTACGTGGGTAAAAAGTTAAGGTTATATGTTTGTTCATGTTTAAAAATTACAGTATGTTAGTAAGTCCATGCTCCTCACTCAGGCAATATCCTCAAATCCTAGATATCTAACCAAAGGGAATATCTCCAATACGATTCAAACATGTTCTGATTACTTATCTATCACCATCTCAGAGGGAGCAGGTGGCTCACCTGTTTCCTCTGAGATATTTAATTCATTTTTGGGTTGGAGAGGTCAACTTCCCAGCTCAACTTAGAGTGTACTCTGTTAAAATACCGACCATAACCTGTAGACTGCCCGAACACACACACAAATGAGAAGGGTTATTTTCAGATAGTGAGTCAGTGGTAACCCGATGGTGTAGAATACTTCGGAAGAATATTATTATCAGGGCTGATATGTTTAACTGCTAGAGTCCCTCCTCATCCCCATTCCCTTGATGACACAATGGGGCTTACTGTTACGTTTAAGTTTAGAGGACCCCCGTTAAGGTCCTGGTTTTAGCACCACCCTACGTGGTATACAATGTAGTGCAAAATCTGTTTATACAATGTTGATTCAATATATCTGTTAAATGACCTGTCTAGTTTGTCGCATGTTTGACCCCCATGAGTTTAGACCCAAGGGTATCTTATTTAGCTCTTAAAACTCCGTTGGCTCCCGCCTATACTCACAGACACGAGCCTCGGTGGACGGGCGATACTAAATCTCGACGGTCTCGATCCGACACTTTCCACCCTCTCACAAGACAGGAAAGTAGGTATTCCTGTCAAAACAAACCGGACACTTTTCGATCTGTAGGGTAGGTTTTACATAACCTCCCTCACTCCGGAATACCATTCATCTTACTTTTTCCTAAATCCCAGTTAACTTCTCCCTCTTTCTCCCCATCTCTCTCTCGCGCTCCCTCTCTCTTTCTTTCCCTCTCTTGCTTCCTCCCCTTCCTTCCCCTCTTCCTCTACTCGTCTTCCCCCCACCTCCCCCCCCCCTTTTTTGTTTTTTTCTCTTTCTCCTTTCTCCCTCCTTTTCCTTCCTTGCAGTCTCCGCCACCTCCACATCCCGGCTAAGGCAAAACTTGCAAACAGACCTTTCCTCCGAACCCTTCTAAATTCCCACGGGAAGGTTGAGCTATTACCTGTTTCTCGCTCACTCGCTAGCATTCTAACTGAACAACTACCCGCTATGGCACACATACGCTCCACAACAAAACCCTCTTTACTCAAAATAGTCTCGCTAAATGTAAAGGGATTAAACATCCCGGAGAAGCGTAGTCAAGTTCTTGATATGATGTCTAAACTTAAGGCTAATATAGTGTTCCTACAAGAGACACACTTTCACACAAACAAAATACCCAAACTCTTGAACCGCATGTTCCCAACAGTATACCATGCCACCAATTCTCTTGCAAAGTCCAAAGGGGTTTCAATTCTCTTATCCAAAAACCTAGACTGGCAACTCGAGGACTCACTCATAGATACCGAAGGCAGATACCTCTTTTTGAAAGGACGACTCCAGGGACGACCAGTGACCCTGGCCAACATATATAGCCCCAATTCTGCACAAGTAAGTTTCTTTAGATCAATCTCGCGACTACTCTCAGATTTCCATGCCGGACTGACCATTCTAGGGGGAGACTTCAATATCGCTCTTTCCCCAATCTTAGACACCTCCACAGGCACGACATCTCTACCATACAAAGCTATCCGACAAATTAAACTACAAATCCAAGACCTTCTTTTACATGATACGTGGCGTGCCCTTCACCCCGATGAGAAGGACTTTACTTTTTTCTCGGCCCCACACAACAAATATTCGAGGATCGATTATCTGTTCCTGTCCCAGAAAGATATTCCCTTTCTCTCGACTGCCACCATTGAACCAATGGTGCTGTCAGACCACCATCCAATCACAATGACCCTGACGTTCCCTGACAATCACGTCCCCAAACAAAAAATTTGGCGCCTAGATGCGTCTCTGCTTACTTCGGAAGAAGTAACCAATGATATCAATAACTGCATACACACCTTCTTCTTAGAAAACGACATGCCAGACACTGCCCCTCTCTCACAATGGGAAGCCCACAAGTGCGTAGTCAGAGGCAAACTCATTGCTCTTAAAGCTTCACGTCAAAAGGCCCAACAACAGAAAATCACAGAGCTCCTTGACGAAATTAAAAGGCTTGAACTTGCCCACAAACAATCACAAGTACAGCAAACTTATCACGAACTCACCCAAATTAGGAAGATGCTACGAGATAAACTAAACCGTAAGACGCAACGTAAATTTCTGTTACATCAAAAGATTTTCTATGAATATGGCAATAAAGGTGGTAAATACCTTGCTAAAGCCCTCCAGACCAGGAAAGCACAGGCAACCATTCATACTATTAAAGATCATCAGGGTAAATCGCACATCACCTCGACAGACATAGCAGCCCAATTTGAGACCTACTACTCTAAATTATACAATCTCCCGAAACAAGATACAAGCCAGTATGGATCTGAGAACAGACGTAAGATAATCAAGTCGTTTCTCAGCAAATTTGCCCCCAAACCCATAGATAAAGAAGATGCAGCACACCTTGAAAATCCTATATCAGAAGAAGAGCTAAAAGCGGCTATTAAACAACTTAAAAATGGGAAAAGTCCAGGCCCAGATGGGTTTACAGCCACTTACTTCAAAACCTTCACAGATACACTGGCCCCACATTTAATTAGGACCTTCAACTCCTTAACATCATCCACTCTCCCCTTCCATAGATTCCTTGAAGCACACATCACAGTGATCCCGAAAGATGAAAAAGACCCCACCTCAGTAAGTAACTATAGGCCGATATCCTTATTAAACGTTGACGTAAAACTTTATGCCAAGATTCTGGCCTCCCGTCTCTTGCCTCTCCTGCCTTCCCTGATAGGGAGGGACCAGGTGGGGTTCATCCCTGGAAGAGAGGCTAGAGACAACACAATCAAAGCGCTGAATATACATCACTGGATCACGAACCAAAAACACAAGGGATTCTTCCTGTCCCTGGATGCAGAGAAGGCGTTCGACAGGTTGGCATGGGACTACCTTGGAGCAGTTCTGAGACGCATTGGTCTCCAAGATCGGATGTTTAATGCTATCATGTCCCTCTATACCACTCCAACCGCTAGGGTGCGTGTCAACGGCCACCTGTCGAACGCCTTCTCTATTAATAATGGAACAAGACAGGGATGTCCACTTTCCCCAATATTATTTGTCTTAACCCTAGAACCCTTTCTCCAATGTCTCAGATCCAACGACAACATCAAAGGATTCTGCATTGCCGATCGCACCTACAAGATCGCTGCATTCGCTGACGACATATTACTATTCCTGAGAGAACCACACATATCGATCCCAAGCCTCTTAAAAGAAGCAAATACCTTTCACACCATTTCCAATTTTAAGATCAACTTCACAAAATCCCAGGCCCTAAATATCTCCCTCCCACAGGAACAGGTAACACAATGCAAAAGCAATTTTCCCTTCCATTGGAGGCATGACCAGATTAAATACCTTGGGATACAACTAACGTCAAAGCTTTCAGACCTATACTCCAAAAACTATCAACCCATCCTCAAAACCATTACGAACGACTTAAGCAAATGGAACAATCCCCATTTTTCCTGGTTTGGTAGGGCAGCAATCCTAAAGATGAATATCCTTCCCCGCATCCTCTATATCTTACAAACTATACCTATTAAACTCCCCCCGACTTTCTTCCAACTCTACAAACGACTATGCACTAAATTTCTATGGAGACAGAAAAGACCTAGAATAGCCTACGACCAACTAACGCACCCTAAGACAAAAGGGGGCATCGGCCTCCCGGATCTCAAGAAATATTATTGGGCGTGTCACCTCTCTAGAATTATAGATTGGTCAGTACACGACAAATGTAAAGACTGGGTCACCCTTGAACATACATTCTCCCCATTACCACTACGATCCTTGCCTTGGACTTTATCCAAACACACCCCGAAAATACTAAATAGTCATCCTCTCATCGCCCCGACACTCCAATGCTTTAAGGAAGCCTGTCGGAAGCTACACATTTCCTCCAATCCGGGACCCCTCACTCCGGTAAAACACAACCCAGCATTCCCTCCCGGCATGTTCACTAACTTCCTGACGGATACATGGCAGCACTCAACGGTTCTAGCCCATCACTTCTTTCGCTCGGGCACTCTTCTAGAGCGCTCCTCCCTACCGATTAATGCAAATAGTACTCCCCTCCCACTCTGGACATACTTCCAGATCAGACATTTTTTAAAAGAAATGGACAGTGGCTCCTCGGTCTCCCGTCCACTCACGACTTTTGAGCAACTATGTGCTCACTCTACACCCCAGCAACATATGATCTCAAACGTTTACAACCTGCTCTCCGCAGGAGGCTCAATGAAAACTATCAAAGCGTGCGTAAACTGGGAAAGAGACCTACAAACAGAATTAACTGAGACACAATGGGAACACATTTCTATGATAGCACATAAAGGCTCCCTTAATGTCTCGATTCAAGAGAATAATTATAAAATTTTAATGCGTTGGTACAGAACCCCCGCAACTATTCACAAATACTATCCTACCCTATCTGACAAATGCTGGAGATGCGCCAATGAAGTGGGTACACTAGAACATATATGGTGGTCCTGTCCCTTAATCCAGCCCTTTTGGACCCAAGTCAGGGAACTGACCTCACAAATATCCACATATACTCTAGAACACACCTCAGCACAATGCCTCCTTCATCATTCGGACATTCCGGTACATCAATATCGCAAAACGCTAATACCACCCTTACTAAATGCAGCCAAGTTGTGTATCCCTCTCCACTGGGGAACTACAAATGCGCCCACTATCCCGGAATGGCTCAAACGAGTAGAAAAAATTGCGGAAATGGAGGAATTGATCGCCATAGCCAAAGACTGCCCAACCAAATTCTCATTCACATGGGCATGCTGGTCCCACTTTTGTACCACTGATCAATATAAACAGTTGACCAACCAAACTCACACAAATCACGATCCCTAAAAAGCTGGCAACCATTATTAACTTCTTTATATCATTCAGAAGCTAAATCTATGAAGGTTTGTGGTGGCCGACCTCCCCCACCTAAACAAGGGTTGAATGGGGGAGGTCACCTGACACATTTTACACGTACCCACCTAAAGACCCGTCAGTTGGGCAATCCTCCCTGCGAGAATACAAATCCTTAAATATGGTGGCGGAGACTGCAAGATACTATTGACCCTATCCTCTCCCCCCCACTCCCTCCGCCCTCCCCCCCTCCACTCTCTGTCTTCTCTTCCTCCCTCGCTCCCTACCCCTCTTTATCTTTCTTTTCCTATAAATCTAGGTCTACACCATAAGCTAGATCCCCCGCAGACAGAATCTTTTCTTTGTATACACTGATGTTCAATCATCCTTAGCTGATCAAATATTGAACGGAAATAGACACTTAACATTAACCACTGTATGAAAGCACAGTTTCGATTTTATTGAAGAAATACACCCAAACATCCGTAAACACCAGACAGAATTAATAGCAGTGGAACATATGCATTTATATAAGTGACCTTTCACAACTATATTTCATTGTTTTTTTATAAGGGTACACCTTACCAAAGTCAGCGGTAGAAAGGTCCCCTTTTCGTTTGTTTCTATCTTTATTACAAGAGTTATTGTCTGTTTGAATGTCAGTGTTGCCGAATACTCTGTTATGACTCAATTTCTGTAACCAAAGGCAATGTAAACCCTATTTTTATTCTACCAATAAAATATTATGGAATAAAAAAAAAAAAAGAAAATTACTTAGAACCCTCAAACATTATATATATTTTTTAGCAGAGACCCTAAAGAAAAAAATTGCGATTGTTGCAATATTTTACGTCACACTGTATTTGCGCAGCGGTCTTTCAAATGCAAATTTTTTTAAAGAAATACACTTTCGTGAATTAAAAAAAAAAAAAAAAACAGTAAAGTTAGCTCAATTTTTTGTATAATTTGAAAGATGATGTTACACCGAGTAAATAGATACCTAACCTGCCATGCTTTAAAATTGTGCAGACTCATGCAATGGCGACAAACTACAGTACTTAAAAATCTACATAGGTGACATTTTAAAAATGTCTACAGGTTACCAGTTTAGAGTTACAGAGTAGGTCTTGTGCTAGAATTGTTGCTCTCGCTCTAATGATAGTGGTGATACTTCACATGTGTGGTTTACATACTGTTTACATTTGCGGGCACGCCTTGCGTATGCATTCGGTTCTGCATGTGAGCACGGAGGGATTGGCCGCTTTAAATTTTCTTTTTTTTCTTACTGTATTTTTTTCCCACACTGTCCCTTTAAAAAAAAAATTCTGATCACTTTTTTTGCTGTCACAAGGAATGTAAATCTCCCTTTTGACAGTCATAGACAGTGCCAGGTACTCTTTATGGAGGGATCTGGGGTCTATAAGATTTGGTTAGAGACTGATCGCTCGGGCCTCCCAGTGGGACAGGAGAGCCCGGGCGAGCCACTGCTTGGAATAACACTGCTTGGGTTAACAGCCGATCTTCGACTCTAAAAAATGGTATCAGGATGATGCATGCATCACCCCAGTACAACCCTTCAAGTGGAAGACCGACCGTATATTTGCGTTACGTCGGTGTGAAGGGGTTAAAAACTTTGCCCAGACTTGCTACTTGTATGGAATCCCAGATGAAGATTTCCTTGCAAATTGCAAACTTCCCTTAAGGCTGGGTTCACACCTATGTGAATTGGATGCAGGTTTCCCTGCATTCAATTCACATGACAGGAGATTGTGACCGGCTCTCTATGGAGCCGGTTCACATATCTCCATTGCGGCTGCAGAGCGGCTTGCATGGGTATGCTGTGGGTCTTTGGCTCAATCAAAAAATTGTCCCTGATTCGTCCCTTAAATGGAGAACAGGGACTCCCCAGACCCCTCCTGCCAGCCGCATCCGTTGGAGGTGTGAACCCAGACTCAAAGTGAACAGCCTATTAGCTTTTTTGAAAATCAACCCCATTGAATCAAACAGATATGTGCAGAAGATGCCTTTGTTGTTCTCAATCTTTGTCTGAAAGGACAATCTGAATATAAAAAGAGCAATGGTAACATTGGTATGGAACAATGATAACTGTGAAATCACAGGAACAAAAAAGACATCTATAATAGGTATTTTTATTTTGCTCAGAGTTGTATGTAAAACAATTTACCCCGATAATTACTCAGGGAAGCATTAAATAATGCCCCAAGCCTGAGTAATGCTCAGAATTAATATTAAGGAGGCTGGGATGCTCAATGTAGTTAGTGATGAAGGATAGGTGAACATTAGTTAACCAATCCCACCATTTTTTGAGACCTGGACGTGCTCTGCTCTGAGTTTTCTGGATTTGCAACTGGCAGATTATTAGAAGAGACATGAAAACAAATCAAGTACTGCCTGTACTCCATTTTTTGCAAGCAGTGCAGGGGAGACATCAGGGGTGTAATAGAAGATCCTATACTGCTGAACATACTAGTTGTCTCTTTGTGAATGTAGAATTTAGAAAGAATGTAATGTGAAAGCAAAATAATAAAATTTAATAAAAAAAACTTTTTTTAATGTTTTTAGACCCCCCCCACCCCATCCCATGCATGCATGCACGCACACACACACACACTTAGTACTTTTGTATGTAAACAGCAAAAAGGGAATACATAATATGTATCATTGTGAAAGTCGGAGTGAGAGGAATAATTTTAGAGCCATTATTAATAGTTAATTCTAAACTGATGAACTCTAAGCCCCTGTTTACACTGGTGCAGCTTTGACACATTAGTGCGATTTGCACTGGCGATTTCATTGCGCCTTACATTTAACAGAAGTCTATGCAAGTCGCAATTAAATCCGCAAAAAGTAGTACAGGAACCTTTTTCATAATCCTGCGACATGAATTGCAGCGATATGAACGGTTCCATTGCTGGCAAATCGTATGACAAGTCGCACCCTTGTGAGAAGGAGCTAAAGGTTCTTAAAGTGTCACCCACCTACCAAGTCCCGACTAAAGTCTTGTTTTTTTTGTTAAAAAATAAAAAACATTAATAAATAACAAACATGTTATACTTACCTGCTCTGAGCAGTGGATCCTCCCTGGATCCTCCTCTTCTCGGGTCCCTCTCGAGCACTCCTGGCCCCTCCACACTGTTGAGTGCCCCCACAGCAAGCAGCTTGCTTTGGGGCACCCGAGCCGAGCCACAGCTCCGTGTGTCCATTCAGACATGGAGCCGCGGCCTGCCCTACCCCCTCTCTCTCCTCATTGGGTCACTGACTTTGACAGCAGTGGGAGGCAACAGTGTTTCGCTGCTGTTTTAGCCAATGAGGAGGGAGAGTCCCGGGCAGCCGAGTCTCTCATGCAACATCGCTGGAACGTGATGGGCTTAGGTAAGTATTAGGGGGGCTGAGGGGGGCTGCTGCACACAGAAGGCGTTTTATCTTAATGAATAGAATGCATTAAGATAAAAAACCTTCTGCCTTTACAATCACTTTAAGGCCTGACATATTTGGTATCTTTTTACTTGACACTGTCTCATTTTTTTAATTTGTATTATGTTTGTGTGCACTAAAATAAATTTTAGTGTATTGCAAATTAAAGTGTGTTTGAAAAACAGTTTAGCAAATACCACCATGCAACATAAAAATTTCCAACTAATATCTTTTAATTCTAAAGGTTCTTTGCTTTCAGAAAGTATATAATGTTTGGAGGTTTGAAGTAATTATCAGGCTTAAAATGTGCATTTAGCAAGCAAATCACTTTAAAATCTGTAAAGGTTTTTTTTTTGCATGTTTTTCCAGGAGGGGGCCATAAAGCTAAAGAGGGTAAAATAGATAATACATTTTAAAAGTACAACTTTAAGAAACATAATTTTTAAAGTTAGCGTTTAGTCAAATTAAATCTAGCAAAATGAAAAGAGGTTAATGAAGAATCTTGTGCCTGCAATGTGATTAAAAAAGAATTAGTTCCTCTCTCATTATCTATTTCTATAACTAGGTTTCACTACCATAGTTGAGCGTCAGATTACAATTAGCACTATCTCTATCAAATGTGCTGGCTCAGGGCAAGTCAGATCTTAGGAAACAAATCAAAATGATGATAAATAAGTCAAGTATTTGACATGTGGCTCAAATTCAGAATATCTTAATCATATTTAGCCTTACTTTAGCCTGCATATAAGCTTAAAAGCTTTCTAAAACTCTTGAGCACAAATTTATGAAAGGTCAATACATTTTGCTGCGCAGGTTAGACAACAATAGCTAATTAGGTAAAAAGCTGTGGATATAAGTAGGTAATCATAACTGTTTTTCTTTTGTTACTTATGGAGATCTTACAGATAATTAAGCCCTTAGCTTAAGATACTCATACATAGGCAATTATTGATGCATATATGCCCTGGCAAATGGGCTGATTTATCACAGGGCAACCAATTACATCCTCTGAGGGTTAGTTACTGAGCACCGGAAAAAGGCCACCAGTTTGTGCATACTGACTCCATAACAATTTTGTTTGGTATTGACAGTCTTTATGATTTTACCATCTCTAGAATAAACCTGAAGAGCAGCCTGGAATCTATTGTAGAACTAAACACTCCCAAAATATAAGAAAATAGTATCATATTATTTTTGCTAAACAAATGCATTTTTTTCATTCCTGTTAGGTGCTTTTAAGCTCTTTGGCCACTGCAATTATTCTTCCTTGGAGTGGAACCCGGGAGAACTGCGCGGGAGGAGGAGCTTCTCTTCCGATACTACAATTCCTCAAAACCCACACCCCTTAGGAGGTACTCCTTTCCTTCCTCTTCGTTGCCCCTCACCCCTGCTCTATAACTACCTACTCTAGACTAAAGTCAGTCTTGTATCTGCTTGCTTTCCTCTTTAGGAAACTAAAAGTATTTGATGTGTATCACAATGTTCTGTACTTTTTATGCTTTTCTTGTCTACATGAAAATCCCCTACAAATGTCTATTTGTCACGATCACCGGGGTCTGAAAACTCAAGATCTAGTTGTTAGGTACTCAACAGAGCCGAGATGCTGAGAGTGGCTATTCTTACAATTGAGTGTGCTATACCTCTGGAGGTGACACAGAAGGTATTGGGCACGGAGGGGCACGGGTCGCCAGCAAGTTGAGGAGGCTTGCGTGAAGGATCTTCTGGCAGAGAGAAGATTAGAGCACTGGACCGATGAGGAAACCCGGCTGAGGCTCAAACACCTTGATCTGGAGATGGTAACTGAAGCAAAGTTCAATGAGGAGGCCGAGGGTCAAACACAGTGATCCAGTAGAGGGGAAGTCCTTTAAGCAAGCCGGGGTCATGCACATTAATCAAGCAGAAGAGAAGTCTTTAGAACAGGCTGAGGATCAAACACAGAGATCGGGCAATAGCAAAGTCCTTAGAACAGGCCGAGAGGCAAACACAGGGATCAGGCAGGAAGAGAAGTCCGTAAGGCAAGCCGAGGTCAAGTGCAGGAGAAGTTCAGAGATGGTCAAGATGATCCGGGTCACAGCAGGCAGGCACAGGTAAACAGGAACACTGGAAGCTGAAAAGACAAACCAGCAATGAGACAAGAAACAAGACTGCTTTATATAGGCCCACCAGGAGACTCACGCCATGTGCCCAGTAGCGCGCGTGCCCACGCCATTGCGCCGTACAGCGCACTCGCGTGCGCCGACCCGAAGTACCATGCACTTGTATGCGCCGCAGCGCTACTCTCCCGCGCAGGCACACTGGGAAGCACCGACGCTGACAGATGGTGGCGAACACCACAGGAACAGAGGGGTCTGGTTTCCATGTGAAGCTCGAACACTAACACACAGGTCACGGCCATCTTTGAGGCAGAGCAAAAGGGGCAGCTGCCCTGGGCCCTGTCATTTTTGTGGGGCCCAAAGCAGCTACCTCATACTTGCCAGCTATCCTGGCCTAAATTCCCTTGTCCTTTGAAGATTTAGTCCTGTGCTGTGTCCCGATATCTCAGTGTGAAGTGCTGCTACTAATGCTGCCCAGCTCTGCCCTATTGTTGTGTACAGATGACTCACCTGCAGACTCTGTGTTTACATGTAAATAACCAACATTAATATGTAAATAGCAGCTGCATTCATATGTAAATAGAGGCAGCATTCATATGTATATCATGCCCCCTGAGGTAATATCCACCTTCACCTATACTGAATGCTGCCCACTGGGGAGATACAGGGGCATGCTTGAAAGTCCTGACTGCAACTGTGGTCATTCAGCTTAACATCAGCCTGTTCTGCAAAGGTAAACAAATTGGTGTGTGTGGGGGGTGGGTGGGGGGGTGGCGGGGGTGAAGGTAGTGTGGGGTGTGCAGAGGTAGGCAAAGAAGGAATTAATGTTTGGATGCACAGGTGAGCAAGGAGGGGATGTATAGAGTTAAGGAATGTGGGTGCAAAGATGAGCAGAGGAGGCAGGTAGAGTTAATGGGGTGAAGGATTGGAGTGGAGAGGATAGGGAAGGTTTGGGGTGCAGAGTTTAGCAGGGGTTTTAGGATGCAAAGGTGTACTGACAGGGTGGATAAAGATGTAGGTTGCATGTAGGGCAGCCTAATTATTTTAATGGGCTGCTCTATGCGCTAGAAATGCAGAAGAAAGTCCCTAACGCTTTTTCAAAATTACACGGTTGCACAGTGCATGTTAGCAGGTGCATGAGGGTGTCACTTACAATTATTGGCACTGCTGTGTATCTGCTAAAGGGCAGCATGTTTCTGTGGTGTCAGGAAAGCGATTTTTGCATGCGTTCTCGACACACACAAATGTGAACGTAGGCTAAATGTCTCAGTTACATTGGTGGTCAGTGTAAATCTTCTCATTACATTGGGGCTTGGTGTAGAATCCTTTCATTCACACTAGTGGCCACTGTTAAGGTCCCCCTTACATTAGTGGTCAGTGTAAATCCCTCCTTACATTTGTGGAATGCTCCTATTACATTAGTGGTAAGTGTCAATCCCCTTTACACTGGCCTCATTGTAAATCTTATCTTTACATTGGGGCTTGGTGTACAATCCTTTTATTCACACTAGTGGCCAGTGTGAAGGTCCCCCTCCTTACATTGGTGGTTACTGTAAATGCTTATATTACATTAGTGGTCAGTGTAAACCCCTATTACATTGGTGGCGAGTGTTTAAACTCCTCTTTATATTGGTAGGCGGTAAAAAAATCAGCATTGCCATTGATCACACCCTCCCATCCCCCCAGCACTGCCACTAATCTCAGGAGTTCTAGGATCACTGGAAGTTTTCTGCCTAATAATGGGTCCCCTCACTACCCCAATCCATAGTGTGCAGACAGGTGGAGAGTGAAATTGCATGGAGGGGGAGGTCTAAGAAAATGTTTGCCCAGGGTCCAATTAAAATAAAGATGGCCCTGACACAGGTTCAATGGCTTAATAATACCTAGGTTCATGGCAGATAGGCAGGAACCCAAGCAACTCAGACAGGAGACAAAACCAGGTGCCAGATCGATGTGTATGGAAGCATGACACTATTATAAAATTGTTACAATTTTTTTTGTAAACAAAGATTTCGAAGAATAAAAAAACAGTTTTCCTCTTCCTTTGTTCATATTTTAATCCCTGCACTGACAACATCTTGTAGACTGTTTGCATAACCTTTCTTGGATATGTGCAGCAGTGAACAGTGATAGATGACAATGCTGCAAATAAACTGCGTTGGCATTGTTGCCCCAGGAAAGGAAGTATATTTGGATACACCTTGTTGGTAGGATAACCGGGTATGGTTTAATAGGCAGTATAAAAAAATTCCATTGGGTTTTAATTGTTTGGGTTTAGATAGACTTTAAGTTACATCTGTTCACATTTGATTATATAATAAAAATGTTATAGGCAAAGCATCACAATAAACATGTAAAAGATATTTGAGGAAAACTATATATGAAGAATATATAAAATGTACAATTCATCAAAGAAGAAGTGTATGTGAGGTCCACCCGCAAAGCCCTTTTTAGATATTATCTCCATACATTTATACATTTATAAACAAGCTACTTGCTAGAGCTTTGTTTGGCACCTTGAAACTAACTTTGCAGCTCTATTTGATTTCTGTGGGTGGCCAGAATTGTAATTCATACAAAAATTCAACATTATTTCAGTTTTTTTTTTCTGTGGCACTGCATAGCCAGGCACTGACCAAAGACTGCTTGCTATTTTTTCCTAACAGATGTGTATATTCCTACATTATGCTAAAATGTTTCCACTAAGGACAAAAAATTCAGATTCTAAAAACATTTTTTTTTAGATCATATCTGTTGAGGATAACATTTCACACTGATAAAACAAACTTTCACATACTAACATTTAGAAAGTCAATGTGTGTTTATTTAATAATTTCTATTTTGGTATTTTTTGTTCAATATTTTATTCAAAGCAGTTATCTTTACAGACATAATTCAGAATTCGGTGTTCTCTGAGGCCCATGGTATACAGTATGTTTTACATACCAATATTTAAAAATGTTATGTATTAAAATTTTATGTGAGTAATTTTTAACTGATTGGGCATGTGAAATGTATTTCTAAAGAAAAAAAAAAAGACAGTGTACTGATTAATCTTTACTTTTTAGTTTATGCTTTGTTTGTTATGGTTAGAACAGAGACATATGAACTTGTTTTTGCAAAATCCGTTCACTTGACAGCTTCTATAAAGCAGTTTGTTGTACGAATATGCTCCACTGTCCCTAAATCTTTTTCAGTATGTTCAGTATGGCTTTCAAAAGTTGTGTTCTATATTAACAGAGGAAATCCCCTTTAGTCCCCCCTCCTGATGACAATAACACTTAAAGAGTAACTCCACTTTTTGAATAAAAAAAAAACCTTTCCTCTATGTGATCAATGTACATTGTAAGAATTTTAACAAACTTTGTTGCAGATTCTACGTTTTGCTATTCTGAATAAATCACTGTTTGTTTCTCTGTACCCATGTGCTCAGTGAGTCTAATGGGAGTGGTTTCATAATTATCAACCAGCTGCTGCACCTGCAGGGCTCTAATGAGGAAAATTGCTTGGTCTACACCCCTTTAGACGTGATTACATATTGGGAGTATCTCACCAAATATTATATTTTTGTTGTAGGGGATGCCAAAAATCTGAATTAGTAGTTTAGTGTAGACTTCTGGGAAAATCAGTGAGCCAATTACACGAGCATGAAATTATGTTTCTGGGGGCGTACTGTACACATTCTGTGCACAGAACACCTCCAGGTAGCCATATTGCATTGCATTTTACAGAAAGTTGCAGAGATGCAGATTGAAAACGAAAGGTAATTTTTATTAACATTCCATTACAATACGACTATTTTTTCCCCATGAAAGTGGAGTTACCCTTTAATAAATGTCTACAGCTATGAATAATAATGAAATGTATTGTACAGGCTATTTCTACAGTGATAAATAGCCATAACTAAGCTAGTTTATGTGAAAGTATATGTACCGTGCCTTGAAAAAGTTTTCATACCCCTTGAAATTTTCCCACATTTTGTCATGTTATAACCAAAAATGTAAATGTATTTTATTGGAATTTTATGTGATAGACCAACATAAAGTGGCACATAATTGTGAAGTGGAAGGAAAATGATAAATTATGTTTTTTAAATTTTTTTACAAATGAATATCTGAAAAGTGTGGCGTGCATTTGTATTCAGCCCCCTTTACGCTAATACCCCTAACTAAAATCTAGTGGAACCAATTGCCTTCAGAAGTGACCAAATTATTAAATAGAGTCCACCTGTGTGTAATTTATTCTCAGTACAAATACAGCTGTTCTGTGAAACTCAGAGGTTTGTTAGTGAACCTTAGTGAACAAAAAGCATCATGAAGGCAAAGGAACACACCACACAGGTCAGGGAAGTTGTGGAGAAGTTTAAAGCAGGGTTAGGTTATAGAAGAATATCCCAAGCTTTGAACATCTCACAGAGTACAGTTCAATTCATTATCTGAAAATGGAAAGAGTATGGCACAACTGTAAACTTACCAAGACATGGCTGTCCACCTAAACTGACATGCTGGGCAAGGAGAGCATTAATCATTGAAGCAGCCAAGAGGTCCATAGTAACTCTGGAGGAGCTGCAGAGAGCCACAGCTCAGGTGGGAGAATCTGTCCAGAGGATAACTGTTAGTCGTGCACTTCACAAATCTGGATTTTATGGAAGAGTGGTAAGCAGAAGGCCAATGTTGAAAGAAAGCCATAAGAAGTCCCATTTTCAGTTTGCGAGAAGCCATGTGGGGGTCACAGCAAACATATGAAAGAAGGGGCTCTGGTCAGATGAGACCAAAATTGAACTTTTTGGCCTAAAAGCAAAACGCTATGTGTGGCGGAAAACTAACACTGCACATCACCCTGAACACATCATCCCTACCGTGAAACACGATGGTGGCAGCATCGTGTTGTGGGGATGCTTTTTTCAGCAGGGACAGGGAAGCTGGTCAGAGTTGATGGGAAGATGGATGCAGCCAAATACAGGGCAATCTTAGAAGAAACCTGTTAGAGTCTGCAAAAGACTTGAGACTGGGGCTAAGGTTCACCTTCCAGCAGGACAACGACCCTAAACATACAGCCAGAGCTACAATGGAATGGTTTAGATCAAAGCATATCCATGTGTTAGAATGGCCCAGTCAAAGTCCAGACTAAGATCCAATTGAGAATCTGTGGCAAGACTTGACAATTACCAAACAAATGGCCCCTGCCCCCACCTATAACTGTCCTTCACAGAAAGGAGCACATGGAAGGGCAATCCCATGAAAGACAAAAACAGAACATTCCATAGCTCAACTCACCAACCAGTTTGCCAACTGACCAAGTTAACCTGTCCAACCGTCTGCGTTAAAAACAGGGGTTCCCGTGAAGAGGCCTTGCAGCTTATGCATGCATTTGCCAATGCGTGCAAACCCCTGTTTTTAACGCAGACTGTTGGACAGGTTATTTTGGTCAGTTGGCAGACTGGTTGGTGAGTTGAGCTATGGAATGTTCTGTTTTTGTCTTTCAAGACTTGACAATTGCTGTTCAAAGATGCTCTCCATCCAATCTGACAGAGCTTGATCTATTTTGCAAAGAAGAATGGGCAAAAATTTAACTCTCTAAATGTACAAAGCTGATAGAGACATCCCCAAAAAGACTTGCAGCTGTAATTGCAGCGAAAGGAGGTTCTACAAAGTATTGACTCAGGGGGGCTGAATACAAATGCACTCCACTTTTTTCAGACGTTTATTTGTAAAAAAAAAATCCACATCACAATTATGTGCCACTTTGTGTTGGTCTATCACATAAAATCCCAATAAAATACATTTACGTTTTTGGTTGTAACGTGGCAAAATGTGGAACATTTCAAGGGATAAGAATACTTTTTCAAGGCATTGTATATGCATTCATGTTTTTTTTAAACATATTATAGTGTAGCTAAAGGCAAAACTTTTTTTAGTTTTGGATAGAGTGGAAAGGGATTAGAACCCCTGTCAGTTTTTATAGTTGTCTGTGGCCCTGTTAGGGAGCTATGCCCTCTCTAACTGTCCTGTTTATCATTATTATCGAAAGTGAAAGAAAACGAAAATCTGAAATTTTGAGTTGACGCTGGAACAGTAACAAAGGGGAAATCTTCCAATACGGACACTAGTTCTGGTGACATCCCAGGTTTTCTTCACTTCGGATGGATTTTCGTTCACTTCTTCTTTTGGCTATAAAACAGTAAATGAAGGGCAATGTTTCCTATTGGACACAGATGGACAACAAAAAATTTCTTTTAGTTACACTTTAAAGATAAGGTTCTTTGACTCTACAAAAGTTGTTTGTCTGGTGAAAGCTGTTGCATCCTGGGTGCATGCTGTAACGTGATAATATCTTACTTTAATATAAATACCCTTCATTTACTTTTATAGTTAGGGAATAATATTATATCTATCAGTAATTGCCCTGCTGTTTAATTGTGATGAGATGTTTATTATTCAATAAACAAGCAATCATGCAGCTTGCCATATATTCTGGCCTGTCTGTGTCTGAAGCCCCTGTTGCACTGTTCTCTAACTCCCAATGCAATCCTATATTATCTCTTTCATCTGGTACCTGGGATGAGAATTGAAAGTTACGGGCCATATTTTGAGCATGATTAGATAGCTTTAGGATTTGAAGGCTGGTGTGACTGTGCTCTCTCTCCCAGTCACAGTAAAAGATACCTGTACACAAATACACAATATATACACATACATGCATAGCTTACACCTTTGGTACATGCACTTAATTTTCAAAGACATGCATAGAGCTTCCAATATCTACACATCCTGGAGAGCCCTATATGCTTTTGAGGTTTTATTTTACATTTAGAGGAGTCATTTTAATTTAATAAAAAACTTCACAGCAGTATTTTACAGATTAGTCTTTTACATATGCCTGGAATTTGTTTTTGTTTGTTCATTCGGTGTGCAATAACAGTTTTATTGAAACATTCAGTTTTGGAGAAATTGATTACGGTATATTTTGCTGTTTTTGTTTTAGATGGCTATTATGACAATTTTAAGACATCTGTTACTCAGCATTGTGTTCATATATTCTGACCACTAAGGAATTAAAGCAGAACTCTTCAATGGCCACAAAGCATACAAATCCACTTTGTTGGCATGAAATGCCTTTTGCAAACCCAGATATAACCTTGTAAAAGTAGTAGTGACATCATCATTGTGCTGTACTTAGCCTGTAAAGAGAGAAACTGTGGATGAGACCCAACAGGTCCTCCCACTATAGGCTGTCTACAAAGAAATAGGAGGGGATGGATACAAGACCACTTGCCCTGCACAGGGAGTGAGCATAGCAGTGATTGGTCTTCATCAAAAAAGGTTCCTGCACAGAGGTAAAGTAATGGAGTTGTTTCATGTTGAAATTCTACACAGATCTGGAAGAAATACACAAAGGATGCCAAGATTAAGGTAACAATATACATGCCTCTTTTACTTAGACAGTATTTATTTAGCCAAGAGTTTAGCTAAGCAACTGTATGTTGTCTTATGTTATTGCAACTTTTCAGTCTTGTGATATGACTCATGTGAGAATCTTCATCTTTTATCCTTTGCAAATCTGAAATCTCTTTTCAGCATGGGTTATAAGAGCTTCATTCAGAGACAGCACAACATAGTGACAGAAAATGAGTTATAGCTAATAAGAACAGAAATACAGAGACACCTACAGGTAAAGAAAGAATTGTTAAACGGCTTTAAAGTATTGGCTTTCAGAGGAGAACTGTCAGCTGATGTGCAAGATTTATTGTTTTTCAGCTCTCAGCACATTTATGGATTAATTCACTAAAGTATAATATTTCCAGAGGGAATTAGATTTTTGTTTTATTTGGTCAAATTTACCAAGCAAACATTATCCTGTTTAGCAAGTTAAGCATATTCCAAAGACCAGTATACTGTCATAAGATGTCTTTTAATACACAAGCTGCAAACTCCAGAAAGCCACTCTGACTTCTCAGCAAACTTTTAAACATTTATACCTTTTTTAAACCTTTTTTTTTAGAACCTTTTAAAATACTCAGAATTACTTTGTGCACATAAGATATGAGGGAATCGGCTTAGGTTTGATTTGCATGACATTCATCTAACTTATTGTAAATTCCAGGAATTACAAACTTTTTTTACTCAATTAATTTTTATCAAATTTTCATTGACAGAGAAAAAAAGTATAAAAACAGAAAAAAAGAAATAAACAATATAAAATATAAAAACATATGACTAGACTTTATACATGGTTATGTTTAAGGAAGAGGAAATATGGATACTGGAAGAATTACAAACTTTAAACCAAACATAATTAAAGTCAGTGGTGGGATGAATCTGAAACACCAATTTTGGGAGCAAGGCATTGCACTGGCAGACATGTAGCAATGTAAACAATTATTTAAAAAACTACCATTCATCAGAGAGGGTTTTCCAATCCTTTAGATTACATGCTTGGGAGATGCCTATAAGCTGTATGTGGACTTACATGTGTACATTTTTCAACTATTAAATTATTGCTCAGCTTTAATATAGCAGCAGCACCCCCATCTGATTCATTATCATAACAAGGAAAAACATTGTCTATAGATGTGACTTTTGATATTGATTTTTTTTAACATGCATTAATTGACTTGGCCCATCCTCTGAAGACGTCTTGTTGATGACAAAACGTGTCAGCGAGGGGCCTACGAGTGACAACATTGCCCAGCCACCCACAAGCAGCCAACAGGCTGCTGCTCTCCATTTTGGTAAAACAAATGCTGGCTTTTTTCTGTTCTAAGGTAATTGTAGCCATTTTGTAAATAAATCATTTATATACTTTGATGGGCTTCACTATGAAAGTTTTTCTTAAATCACTTTGTTTTTTCATGGGATCCATGATTTATTGATGGCTGCCCTCCCAGATATTTCTCCATTGTCAGCCTGTTTGGACATTATAATTCATGGTCCTGTATATCTGGTAAGAGGCCTGTGTATAAGGGTGATTCCCCGTACATATGGACTGTTTATTCATTTTGGACTGATTTTTATAGTGATGCATTCATATGATTGAGTTTTTTTGGCACATGTCACTTTTTGCACTTTATTGCACAGTTGGTTGATTTCCATTGCAATATATGTTATTTTATTTTAACTTGTACTATTGTTAGTTTTTGAGTGGCTTACAATTTTCTTTATAATTCACTGACTGGTATCACAGTTTATTAAGTGGCTGCTAATTTCCTTTTTATCTGTCAGTAGTGGGTGGAATGTCCTAATAGATACGGCACCTCATCCCTAAACAGATATGTATAGTAAAGCAGGGAGAAGGGGATTATAGCGGTGCCAAGAACAATTTAGAACACAATTGATAAAAAATATAAATTCTTTATTGATATACAATTCTAAAAATATATAATTGATACATATAAATTATGTGTTCATAAAAACGGACAAAAGACTCTTTGCAGTTTATATATTGACCGACACCAGAGATGTTGAAAGGTAGTCGATAGTCAATTCATCCCTACTAGTTTCGCCAGAACATTGGCTTCATCAGGGGAATAAACAAGTAGTAGAAAAGAAAAGGACACTTAAAGAGAAAAGGAAAGAAAATCAATCATATAGCACGAATATCATAATACATATTTAGTGAGCGATTAAACTACAGGGGAATCACAATATAGTCTGACCTAGACTTCAAGTTTCCCAGACCCCATGTCATAGACATACCGTGTCAAACTCCCAGGGCAATGAAATAGGCACCACCAAGCAACTGTGGACGGTAGTCGGACTCAGCCCTGTAGTTGGCTACAGGGGGCCCAGAAGGGTGCCTGTAAAAACTAAAAAGTAAGTGCATTGGTAGAAAACTACTTAAATAAATTCATTATTAATCACATAGGCTAATAAGCCTCAATTACATACCAAGGGTAGAAACGTAGAATACATGCAAGGATGCGCTGGATGGATTAAAGTGTGGTACTGGGATGTGTTAGAATCAAAAGATATGTATTGATTCGAAGTAAACCAAGGAAGCTGAAAAAACAATAATAATAACATTATTATAATGTTAGCATAATAATAGCATTAGTGTGAGTGGTGCTTATATGAAAAGCACCCTATGATGTGGCAAACAGAATTTTAGGAAATATGAGGACTATATATATATATATATATATATATATATATATATATATATATATATTAATTGCAAACGCCAAAGAAAGCAATCAGGTGCACATACATTCAGATCCCACAATGGAGAGAGCTGAATACTGAATAAGGGAACCCCAAATAAGCTTCCAGCAAGGAGTCCAGAAAACTTGGTTATCTGTGATGGATTCAAAGCATATACAAAATCAGCCTATATATATATATATATTCCTCATATTTCCTAAAATTCTGTTTGCCACATCATAGGGTGCTTTTCATTTAAAGCACCACTCACACTAATGCTATTGTTATGCATTATATTTTTTTTTCAGCTTATTTTTAGTTTTTACAGGCACCCTTCTGGGCCCCCTGTAGTCAACTACAGGGCTGAGTCCGACTACCGTCCACAGTTGCTTGGTGGTGCCTATTTCATTGCCCTGAGAGTTTGACACGGTATGTCTATGACATGGGGTCTGGGAAACTTGAAGTCTAGGTCAGACTATATTGTGATTCCCCTGTAGTTACTCACTAAATATGTATTATGATATTCGTGCTATATGATTGATTTTCTTTCCTTTTCTCTTTTAGTGTCCTTTTCTTTTCTATTATTTGTTTATTCCCCTGATGAAGCCATGGTATTGTTTAAACTAGTAGGGATGAATTGACTATCGACTACCTTTCAACATCTCTGGTGTCGGTCAATATATAAACTGCAAAGAGTCTTTTGTCCGTTTTTATGAACACATAATTTATATGTATCAATTATATATTTTTAGAATTGTATATCAATAAAGAATTTATATTTTTTATCAATTGTGTTCTAAATTGTTCTTGGCACCGCTATAATCCCCTTCTCCCTGCTTTACTATACATATCCTTTTTATCTGTACCAAGAGCGGATTTTACACTCTTTTTAAATAACATGCATTAATTGACTGGTGGGAGTAGCAGTCAGCCACAATAGATTTAAAAATGGTAAGATATTGTACTCTTCAAAAAAAGGAGTATCCCCACTGATTCCCAAAATATTCAAAATGCAGACTTCAGGCATGGGCTTGGTAGAAATAGGCTGTGCACACTTTCCAGAATTGCGAGCTTTAATCTGAATCCCAATAAAATCATAGGGAAGAATCTATAAAATTAATTTTTAAGGCCAGGACAGTAACCGTGAGCTTGAATAGGTAACATATTGAAAAAGCTCTGCAGTGTGGGCCTCTGCTGTCAACAGGATTGTTGTGATCTGCAGCCTCTGCCTGGAGTGTATCAGCCATTTGTGTATCACATGCATGAAAAATCATATGACTATGCACCAAAGATCTGGGTAGGAGCAGCACCTCACTGAAACCAGTCGGCATCAAAAGGCCCACTGTCAGTGTCAGGACAAGGTTCCTTGAGCACCCAATATATGTATCCCCCAACCATAAGCTCTGAATTAGTTTAGCAGCATACGTTGCAGATCCTTTCCTTTTTAAACCCCCTTCCCACTGCTGAAGAGCCCAAAGTGGCTACCTCTTCTTCCTAACCCCCAGCCCTGCTTACAAGATTATCTTATGACACATTAAGCGGCAACAGTGTCAGCATGGGGCCACACTGAATAGGGCAAAGTGTAGGCTTCAACTTCACTGTACGTCTCCCAACCTCTCTCTAACATCTCCAGAAGCATCTTTGACCAGACAGGTCTCTCTTCTGCAGCTGCTTGAGCTGAAGAAAAAAATAATGCCCATCCCAATGCCAGCTTAGCAAAACTGTTGACTTTACAGCTACTCTCATTACAGCTCGTGGAATCGATCATCTTCCAACAGTTTATGGCCTTTAGTGTACCATAGTGGCAAGTACCGAGATAGCATTTGCCATATTTTTTGCCCAGAAAGCCATACCAGTCCTCTAGTAGAATGTGCAGTGCTAATGTCTATGTGTTGCTAGACCAAGCTGTCAGCAACAGGATCCACATAGACACAGACCCGTGATCCTACAAGCATTTGCAGAAACAGTATGTCACCTTTACAGCATACTGGGCCAATTTTGATTGTGAATGCGAATGATTTAGGATGGGTAAAAATACTGGAGCTGGTGGTGGCTCTATTTGCCCTCCACCTTGGTGACAGTGACAGTGTGGTCAACTCTCTCCCCTTCTCCTTAATTACCTAAGGCAGTTACTCATCAGAGCCGTCAGTCCTCTCATGCACCCCAGGGCCTTTGAAACCCCCAGGCAAATGGCTGCCATGCTGTTTTGTAGCTGGTATAACTGGGAGACAGGATTGACACTGAGGTAGGTAGGTAGGCTGAGGAGTGGCTGACCCCATGTCACCTTGTACCAGGCCAGGTTGTGTGTGACAATGGCAGAAACCTGCTGGCTGCCCTTCAGTTGGGAAAGTTCACACATGTACATTGCCTCCCACATATCCTGAACATGGTGATACAGTGGTTCCTGGCTAGGTGCCCTGGCTTTTAAGTTATCCTGCAGCAGGCCAGAAGAGTGAGCAGCCATTTTAGGTGGATATAATCATCCAGTGCTCATCCAGCTGAAATGCAATGGCAACACAAACTGCCTGCACACCAGAATTTCACATTGGCTATGCTGCAGCACCAGACCATCAATCACTTCAATGGTTTTATTTGGGACTTAGCAATATGTTGTCACCATGAGGTGACCATAATAATGAGCTGTAGTGAGGCTTGAATTCTATTCCTCTGATGTTTCTGCCTGAGCACACACTGTATGGTATAAAAGATTGAGCACTGGAAGCACAGCAGCAGGAGGAAGAGAATACTTGCTTGCTGCCTCAGGGCCAGCAGAATCCTTTGTTCTAATGCCTCCATCTCTATGAGGCAAGGGCAGTAGAAGGCCTCGCTGCGGCAGTGAGGAGAAAGGTTGGCAGTAGTGGCAGCAAGAAGCAGGAGGAGGACATTTGGGACGGGTTTAAGGGGGATGTTACAAGGGGAAAGTCTTGGGAGAACTACTTTCCATCTAAGAGGGAGCCCAAAATGCTCCACTCTGAGAAGGTGGTGAAAATAAATTATTTGTCACATTTCCTCATGGTGGCTGGATCTGTCACAATGGAGGAAAAGCTGCACGAGGAAAGCCTAGAGCCATGGCCTACCTTCCCTTCCACATCACATGGGGAAGGACAGGAAGCAACAAACAAAGGAGGAAAATCATGCTGGCAGTTAGGAGGAAAAAGGGTATTGAGGTGCTTAACCAGTAGCCAACCAGCCACCATCATTATACTATGGCAGGTTGGCGCTCCTGGGCAAAGCGCCGTAGGTATATGTCGGGTCCGCGGCCACCTGGGGGGGCACGCGTGCACCCGGCGCACCCGCAGCGATTGGATTTGATTCAGAACCGATCAGTCTCCAGGCCCAGGCCAATGATTTCTGGCCTGGACCTGGTGATCGGTCCTGGTGAATGAAAGACTGTCCTCTGCCTGTAAGTGTAAACACAGGCAGAGGAAATGTTGTCATCTCCCCTCGTGGAACTCTTTTCACTCCAGAGAGAGGAGAGAGAACATCTTATCATGAGTTGCACAATACTACACTAACACCAGTACACGTAGGTGCACTTGTCACCCCCCGATCACACCTCCAATCGTCCCCCCCCAGTTAACCTCTTCACTCCCTGTCACAGTGTCACCAAGTGCAGTTTTCACTGATCACTGCATTGGTGTCATTTGTGACTAATAAGTGTTAGGGCAGTTATTAGTAGACCCCATTAGGTCTAGGGTACTCCCTAACCCCCCCTAATAAAGGTTTAACCCCTTGATCGCTCCCCAGTTAACCCTCTCAATCCCTGTCACCAGTGTCACTAATACAGTGTCAAGATCTATACTCTGATCCCCGTATTAGTGTCACGGGTTAGTCAGTTAGTTGGTTAGTTTTACAGTCAGTCTTTTATAGCATCAGGGTACCCCCATATATTACTGAAAAAAGGTTTTAACCCCTTGATCACCCCCAGTTAACCCTTTCACCCCGTCACCAGTGATCACCATATTAGTGTCATGGGTGACGCTGGTTAGCTATTTTTTTATAGCATCAGGGAACCCACCATATATTACCTAATAAAGGTTTAACCCCCTGATCACCCGGCGGGTGACATCAGTTTTTAGCGTCAGTAAGGGTCTGCGTCGCCCCAGGCAGCGTCAGACAGATTAGTGCCAGTAGTGCTAAAACCCACATACGCACAATACACCTCCCTTAGTAGTATAGTGTCTCAACAGATCAATATATTTGATCTGATCAGAACTATATTAGCGTTCCCAAAAATGCAGCATTAGATGGATCAGCCCAGATATCTGCTAGCACCTGCGTTTAACCTCTACGTCCAGCCCACCCAAGTGCAGTATCAATCGATCACTGTCACTTACAAAACACTAAACACATAACTGCTGCGTTCGCAGAGTCAGGCTTGAACGCTAACAGTTTTTTTGGTAGCGTTTGAAGCAGTCACTGACAGTCGGGTGCTCTTTTTTTCCTGTGAGTCTCACTAGTTGTACCAGTAAATTTAGGGCCAATCGAAGGTACACTAGTGAAGAGGCCTACATGTTTCTGAGTATGACAGATAAGAGTGAAGAGGAAGTCACCTATTTGTCAGATTCAGGCTCAGAATACAATCCTGTAGGGAGCCCACCACTTTTGCAGCAACTGTACTTCTCCCATTCACTGGCCAACCCGGAATTCAGGTGGAAACAGTTGATTTTATGTCACTTGATTTTTATTCGCTGTTTTTACATGGAAGATCTCTATAGGTCTATTGTGGACCAAAGAAATTTGTATGTTGGTCAGTTCATCACCACTAATCGCCAGTTGACTCTTGCCAGAGATTGGAAACCTATTACGGTTTCAGAATTTAAAACCTTACTGGGCCTATCCCTCCTCACGGACAGAAGCAAAGTAAGATTCATGATATTTTTGCTTTCTGAGAGAGCCTTGGCCTGGGAAAACCCTCTATGGGAGACACAAAAACCTGTTGTCTTGAGTTACCCTGAGTTTTGGGCTTCCTTTAAAAGGGTATTTGACGTTCCCGCATGCTCCACTTCTGCTGTCAAGTGCCTCATATCCATCAGAGTACAAGAACTGTTGCCGATTACGCCATTGAATTCCATACTCTGGCAGCAGAGGTTGCTTGGAACAATGAGACCCTCATGGCTGCTTTTTCTCATGGTCTCTTGGATACCATCAAGGATGAGATAGCAGCCCGAGATATACCCACTGAGCTGGAGAAGTTGATCACATTTGCCGTCCTCATTGACTCCAGACTCAGAGAAAGACTCTCTTTTAAGGAGCTCTTGCGGAAGCCTCCTGTATATTTGTCTCCAAGCTTTGCAGTCCCACCCTTCCTCCCTCACCTCCCATGCCTCCTGGTACCGAGTCAGTCAGTGAAGATGAACTCGTGCACTTGGGCTTCACGCATCTCTCTACTGATGAGAGAACCCTTAGGAGGAGGGAGAGATCGTACCTTTATTGTGGTCAGGCAGGTCACTTTTAGAAGTCTTTTCCTACCCGTCCAGGGAACACCCGAACCTTGAGGTCCTGTCATGGACAGACCTTAGGTGGCGCTGTTTTGTCCCCAGCTATCCAGAAAAATAAGCCCCTGGTTTCGGTTACCCTTTCTTGGGCTGAGTTGTCCGTCGAGATACATGCTCTAATCGACTCTGGGGCTGCAGGTCTGTTCATTGATGCTGCCCTTGTATCGAAGTACTCGATTTCGCTGCAGCTGCGTGACACTCCACTTGCCATTGAGGCTCTTGACGGGAGACCTCTACAGCCTACCCATGTGACTCATGAGACTATTCCATTGTCCATGGCCATAGGGGCTCTTCACCATGAGATAATCCAATTCCGAGTTATTTCCTCACCTAAGTTTCCACTGTTTATTGGTTATCCTTGGTTACAGAGGCACAACCCCTCTTTTAAATGGCTCTGTGCTGAGGTTCTCTCCTGGTTGTCACAATGCAGTAAGACATGCTTTCAGAAGGTAGCCAAGGTCCTGTGCACTTCTTCTCTCTCCTCCCTGCCGGAGGAGTACTGCGATTTTAGTGATGTCTTTGACAAAGGTCAAGCCGGTAGTTTGCCTCCACACCGGTCGTATGATTGCACAATTGACCTTCAACCTGGTGCCATACCCTCTCGTGGCTGGGTTTACCCTTTGTCGGTTTTGCAGGATAAGGCCATGGAGGAGTATGTTGTAGACACACTTTCTCGAGGTTTCATCTGCAAATCCTCGTTTCCTGCTGGTGCTGGTTTCTTCTTTGTGAAGAAGAAGAGTGGTGAACTGAGACCTTGTATTGATTATAGGTCTCAATCGTTTCACAATTAAGAATGTGATTCCGTTGATTACGGAGTTATTTGACCGCCTCAAGGGAGCAACGGTTTTCACAAAGCTTGATTTGAGAGAGGCATACAATCTTGTGAAGATTAAGGAGGGTGACGAGTGGAAAACTGAGTTTAATACCAGAACAGGCCATTATGAGTACCTCGTAATGCCTTTTGGCCTTTGTAACACCACGGCAGTTTTCCAGGAATTTATTAACAATGTCCTCTGAGATTTGTTGCAGTTATTTGTGGTGGTTTATCTTGACGATATCCTCATATTTTTAAGTCCCTGGAGAGCCACCACACAGACGTCTGACGTGTGCTTCAGAAACTAAGAGAGAACAATCTCTATTGTAAATTGGAGAAGTGCGAATTCCATCATGAACAGGTTAAATTCCTGGGTTATGTTATTTCCACTGCTGGTTTTTCGATGGACCCAGAGAAACTTTCAGCAGTCCTACAGTGGCCCTGACCCATCAGTTTTTCGTCCTCTGCAGTGTTGTCTTGGCTTTGCCAACTATTATCGGAAGTTTATTCTTAACTTCTCTTCTCTGGTCAAGCCCCTGACTGATTTGACCAGAAAGGATGGTAACCCACAGAGTTGGTCCCTGGAGTCCATTAAGGCCTTTGAGAGTCACAAGGCTGCCTTTTGTTTCTGCTGCTGTGTTGGCACATCCTGATCCTACATTACCTTTTATCCTTGAGGTTGATGCTTCTGAGACTGGAGTTGGTGCCCTTCTGTCTCAACGTCCTACCTCTGAGAGCGCTATGCATCCTTGTGGCTACTTTTTCAAGAAATTGTCACCTGTGGGGTGCAATTATGAGATTAGTGACAGAGATCTGTTAGCAATCATTTTAGCCCTGAAAGAATGGAGACATCTCCTCGAAGGTACCACTGTGCTGGTTCTCATTCTTACTGACCATAAAAACCTTACATTCTTGTCTGAGGCTAAACGCCTCTCTCCCAGAAGGGCACGATGGGCTTTTTTCTTGTCTAGTTTCAATTACATTGTTTCATTCTTACCCGGTACTAAGAATGTAAGGGCTGACGCTTTGTCATGACAATTTTACTCCACTTCCAAGATGGAGTCGGTTCCGGTTCCTGTGATTCCTCCTGATTGTATTCTGGCTACAGTTCGCACCAGTCTCACTTCTCCTTTGGGTGACAAAATTCTTGCTGCTCAGGTTCATGCTCCTCCTGAGAAACATTGTGACTGCTGTTTTGTCCCAGAGAGTCTCCGTACTGCTGTGCTCCAGACTTACCTTTCTCCCATGGCTGCTGGCCACCCTGGGAAGAATCAACTCTTTTGGGCCCTTTCTCAACAATTCTGGTGGCCTTGTCTACATGCTGATGTAACTACCTTCGTAGCTGCCTGTTCCGTGTGTGCTTAGAGTAAGACTCCACGACACCTTCCAGTGGGCCTCCTACAACCCATACCCAATGGGAAGAGGCCCTGGACCCACCTGTCTATGGATTTCATTGTGGAGTTACCCAACTCCCAGGGCAACACAGTTATCCCTATGGTGGTTGACCAGCTCTCGAAAAAGTCTTATTGTATTCCACTTAAGAAGTTGTCCACTTCTAAGGAACTGGCTTCCATTTCTGCTCGGGAGATCTTTCGCTTACATGGGCTTCCCAAGGTGATTGTCTCGGACAGGGGTAATCAGTTTGTGTCCTGGTTCCGGCGAGCCTTTTGTGCACAGTTGTGAATTCAGCTTGCTTTCTCCTCTGCATATCACCCACAGTCTAATTGGGCCGCAGAGCCAATCAGTCCTTGGAGCAATTACTACGTTGCTATATTTCTGACCATCATAACAACTGGTCAGACCTATTACCGTGGGCAGAGTTTGCTCACAATAGTGCCTTGAATTCTGCTTCCTGATTGTCTCTGTTTATGGCAAACTATGGTTTCCAACTTTTCATGTTGCCTGACTCATTTGTTCCGCAGGGTATTCCTGCGTTAGAGGAGCATCTCTGTGGTCTTCGTTCCACTTGGGCACAAGTCCAGGAGGCTTTGTGACATGCTAATGATAGGTACTGACTCCATGCTGACCGCAGATGCCTCCCTGTGCCTTCCTACCGGTTGGGGACAGGGTCTGGCTGTCATCTCACAACCTCCGACTTCGTGTTCCCTCTCTGAACTTCACACCTTTATTTATTGGGCCTTTCCATATTCTTTGTAGGATTAACCCAGTGGCTTACGCATTAGACCTTCCTTTTAATATGCGTATCTCAAATGTATTTCATGTCTCCTTAATAAAACCTTTGGTCTGCAACCGCTTTACCACTTCGGTGCCTCGTCCTCACCCAGTACAGGTTGAAAACCATGAGTAGTATGAAGTACAGTCCATTGTTGACTCCCGTAGGTTCCGTGGGCACATACAGTACCTGGTGCATTGGAAAGGGTACAGTCCGGAGGAACGCTCTTGGGTCTCATCCTCGGACATACATGCCCCTGACCTTCTCTGTGATTTCCATAGATGTTTTCCCCTAAGGCCTGGTGGTCTTCTGAGGGGGAGGGGTCATTGAGGAGGGTGTACTGTCAGGGCTGGACTCAGCCCATCCTTCTCTGAGCTGGCCGCTCAGCTGTCGGCTAATTGCCAGCTCCTATCTCTCCACAGTGACTCACCTGTTGATGATATCCTGCCTACTTATGCCGTCCAGCCCAGATGATCTCTGCCTTCACCCTTGTCACATCTCTAGAGATGCTCTCCTGTGTTCCTGTTAAAGATTTGCTTGGCTGACTTTCCTTCTGGCTCCAGATCCTGCTTGCTGTTCTGCTACGCTCATCTCTGGCTCCCTGGCGTTTTGGATTGTCTGACTATCTGTTCCGTTTCCTGAACTCTGGCTATGTTTTGACTACTTTTACTCTGTTTACCATTTTTTTAATTATTATTAAACAAGTGAGATTCAACTGTACTTCTGTCTCAGTCTGATTCATGGTCTCTAACAGTAAGTTATGGTCATATTGGTCCACTGACCCAAATTTACCATATGCCTGTGTTCTCTGCACCCATGACCAGGGCTAGATATGAGCAGATCTTGCGATTTATGCACTTCAATGACAATGAACTGTGTCGTCCTCGGAGTGACCCTGGATTTGATCGGCTCTACAAAATTCGGCCCCTCGTAAACCACATCAACCAACAGTTTGCAGCCTTGTTTACCCCCAATCAAGTTGTCTGCATTGATGAGTCCCTGATTAAGTTTTCTGGCTGCTTGTCTTTCAAACAGTATCTTCCCAGCAAATGTGTCAGATATGGAGTCAAGTTGTATAAGCTCTGTGACAGGGCAACAGGCTATACATATAGTTTTATGGTTTACGAGGGAAAAAATAGTCACGTGGAGCCGGAGAACTGTGCAGACTACAATCTGGTAAGATTGTGTTGGACTTGGTGTCACCCTTATTCGGAAAGGGGTACCACTTGTACATGCACAATTATTACACAAGCGTGCCACTTTTTCATCATCTTTTAGATTGTGGAATTGGCGCATGTGGCACCATGCGATCTAATCGCCAGAGCTTACCCCAGAGGCTTGTAGATTCCTGTCTTAGGCTGGGGAAGAAAGCCTGCTCGAGATGTAATAATTTGCTTGCACTGAAGTGGAGGGGTTTGCGCAATGTTTTCGTTCTGTCCTCCCTTCATGCAGATATGACAGTCCAAATTCCAACGGCGACTGGTGTTGTGGAGAAACCCCTCTGTGTTCATGAATATAACCTTAATATGGGAGGGGTGGACCTCAATGACCAGTTGATGGCGCCGTATTTAATTGCCCATAGAGCCAGGCGTTGGTACAAAAAAGTGCCTGTATACCTATTTCAATTGGCTCTGCTGAACACTTATGTGCTATACAAGGCATCAGGATGAACTGGATCCTTCTTTAAATTCCAGGAAGAGGTTATCACAGCCCAGACGGTGCTGTGCCCCAACTTCCCAATGCAAATGCCGTGAGCCGGCTGCATGAGAGGCATTTTCTGTATATCCTCCGTGGTACCCCTGCCCAACGAACCCCCCCAAAGAAGATGTCGTGTCTGTAGGAAACGCGGATACATGCGTGACACCCGCTTTTATTGTCCCTCCTGTCCTGACCAACCTGGTCTCTGCATCGGTGAATGTTCTAATGCTACCACACACTAGTGGAGTATTATGCCCTGTACACCTGGTCGGACATTGATCGGACATTCCGACAACAAAATCCATGGATTTTTTCCGACGGATGTTGGCTCAAACTTGTCTTGCATACACGGTCATACATAGGTGTCGGAAGGAAGATCCAATTGTTCTAAACGCGGTGATGTATAACGGGACTATAAACGGGGCAGTAGCCAATAGCTTTCGTCTCTTAGTTTATTCTGAGCATGCGTGGCACTTTGTGCGTCGGATTTGTGTACACACGATCGGAATTTCCGACAATGAATTTTGTTGGAAAATTTTATAGCAACCTCTTAAACTTTGTGTGTTGGAAATTCCGATGGAAAATGTGTGATGGAGTCCACACATGGTCAGAATTTCCGACAACAAGGTCCTATCACACATTTTCCGTTGGAAAATCCGACCGTGTGTACAGGGCATTAGCGTAGGGTACAGCACTGCACAGTCATAGGACACACTTTACAGGGTCTCCAAAGATGACATCACATTTTGAGAGACCCAAACTTGGAACCGTTACAGTTACAAAAAAAGTGTAAAAATAAAAGTGTGTGTGTGTGTGTGTGTGTATATATATATATATATATATATATATATATATATAATAAAAAAGCCAAAAATAGTTGTTTTTTCTTCTCTCTCTCTATTCTCTCTATTGTTCTACTCTTTTTTACTGTATTTTATGCTTAACTGCAATGTTTTATTGTTACTATGTTTTATCATGTTTGCTCTGCAGGTATGTAATTATTTTATACTTTACTGTTTACTGTGTTTTATTGTTAATCATTTTTTTCTTTGTAAGTACACCATTCAGATGCAGCACTGATTTATCTTGACAGCAACAGCGTTTTGCTCTCATGATATTGAAATCAGTGACTCCAGCACTATAGGAGGTGATTTCACCACCACAGTTGAAAAGTAAGAGCATATATGCCAAAGCATGGGGGCAGAGGTGGAGGGGCGATTTACCCCTAACATTAGGGGCAGTTTGCCCCCATGCTTCGGCATATATTTTTTACTCTTTTTTTGGCACAGATTGCAATAAAAAAAAGTTATTTTATTGTTACCATTGTTTGTATTTCAGGTACACCATTCAGCTGCAGCACTAATTTATTTATCTTGACAGCAACAGCGTTTGCTCTCATGATAGCTCTCACGCTGCTAGACTGCTTTTACATGCTTCCATGGTTTTCTCTGGTTTTCTCGGGCTCTCCTGTCCCACCGGGGAACCTGAGAATGCAGCTGGTGGTTTCACCAGCTGACCATAGAGCTGATTGAAGACGAGAATGTCTCCTTTCATCTATATGGCCTAAGAAACCGAAAGCTACGAGCATTTTATCACTTTGATTTTGCTGAATATAAACAGTGCCATTGGGAAATTGAGAAAGCATCTTATCTCACCGATGTTGGTGTGGTCAGATGCTTTGAGGGCAGAGGAAAGATCTAGAGTCTAATAGACACCATTTTTTTTTAAAAAAGAGTACCTGTCACTATCTATTGCTATCATAAGGGATATTTACATTCCCTGTGATAACAAAAATGATTAAAAAAAAAAAGAAGCGAAGTGTGCATGCACGGGACCTCCGGAGCGCCAAGCTAACCAGGAGCTCTGCACCACTCCGGCCCTCCAGAGCACAACACACTTGCTATTTCTAGTGAATCCCAGCGAGAAGACCAGACACCGCACCCTAATAATCCCGGGCACCAGCCTAAGTGTCCGGAAACCCAGCCTAAGAAGGACGTAAACCGGCAATTTGGCCTAGCTCCCCCTGTGCTTCCCAAGATGGCGGCCGCAACTTCTCCATGCAGAGACACTGTGATCCAGCAGGGCCCAGTGAACCCTCTGGCTCTATCTACACCTGCCACAGCACATGTGGGTAATCTCCTGGGCGCCCAAGGCTGCTTAGCTTCCCCTGCTTCTACTGATTCTCTCCTGAGCAGAACGCAGAACGGTAACCCATACTCTCCCCTATTCAATTCCCCTGATAGTATTGCGGATTCCCCACAGGCTTCTCCCATTACTAATAATCATCCCCCAGAAATGGCTCAACTTCTCAGCTGCTTTTCTGACATGCTGGCTGCAGGGCTAGCACAAAATGCAATGCAAATCACCTCTTCAATTAAAGCAGATCTTCAGAGTCTAGGAGCTAGAATGGATGCTATTGAACATGCTGTAGATGAATCTGCAGCACGCACCAACCAACATGCTTCCTGTATCCAGTCTTTACAGGATCAACTCGAAAATGCTCTAAAATTGAAGATTTAGAGAATAGAAGCAGACGCTATAACTTCTGCGTACGAGGCATTCCTGAAGCTAATACTGATATCTCTAGCGCCATCAAATCTCTAATCAAAGAAATCATCCCTGACATCCCGGACCATAAGCTCGAATTGGACAGGGCCCACAGAGTGCTACAACCCCCCCGCCAGGATGGACTCCCCGGGGATATAGTAGTCAAGCCACACTTTTACGGGGTAAAAAAGAGATAATGAAAAGATCTCTCTTTAAGGATGACATCACTTTATTTGGTAACAAAATCCAAATTTTTGCGGACATCTCCCCAACCACGATTAAAAAAAGAAGATCACTCACTGGACATTCTATCACAGAAGATGATCAAGTATAGATGGGCCTTTCCCTTCCGCCTGCAATTCCATTACCGAGAAAAATCCTACAGTTTCTCAAATTTTCAAACGGACGAGCACTTACTTCTCCACCTTGGGCTCATATCTCAGGACCTGCCCCCACACAATTCAGACAATCGGCCAACCTCATCCAAAAGGCCTCCACCAAACAGCCCCCTTACCCCGTTGTGGGTGAAACAGCAAACGAAGAAACAACGGGAATCCATGCCCCCCAGATGAACTGTGTTGTCATTTGATCCACTGGGCCAAGTCCCTACCTTTTCCATTTCAAGGGAAACCTTTGATGGTGTAGAAGCTTCTCCTACACACACCCAGTCTTTTTCAAGACCTACTGGATTTACTCTCCCCTTCCACCCGTGACTTTTTTTGCCATGATACCCTGACGCACTTTCGGCAACGTATCCCCACATCGTATGAAGACTGCAGATCTTTATATTTCACAACTCAAGAAGAAGCTTCAGCTAGGGACACTTCTGAACCCCCCAAAGCGTCACCCTACCCCACCTCCCTTCTCCCCATTCCCTTTTCCCTTCCCTCCCCTATTACTCCCCTTCCCCTCCCTACCCTCTCCTGATATATTGATCCTTCAGCACAGGATTGTTCGCAAGATATGAGGCTGGTCTTTCACTTTTTTATTTTTAATGTTTGGTCTACTCCAGTTTACAATGTTCATCTCACCCTTTTCGAGATAGTAATTTAATATCATTTAATGTTACTTTTTGATAAGGTAAAGTAAGTAATTGTTATAGGGGGATCTCCCCCATATTTGTTTTTTTTAGGATGCCCTGCGGCCGGAGCGGGGCTGAATGCCACTCCACCTATTGTAACCGAGAGGAATTTTGATCCCTTGGTGACAATAGACTTGCAGCCCTATTTCAGGTTGCTTTTTTACTGAACCCTTCATTTTTTAGGGTTTCAGTGTAGGTTCTGACACTGCAACCAAAGGATCCAGGGTTCTTCATATGCTGCACTCCTTCTTTCTCATCTTCTTCGATTCTCTTGTCTCTTCCTGTTCTGTCCTTTTTTCCCCCGCCCTTCTTTTTCCCCCCTCCCAGGTGCCTTCGAGGAGAGCTGGCCGTGTCTGGCATCCTGAATTCCGAAGCTGGAATCATACTCCCCAGATGGATGGACCCACTCCTCTAGACTGGGTAAAAAATAGTTTATTATTGGCGAACATTCCCCACAATGCCCATGGCTGACGAACCCCCCCCCCACAGTCATTTCTCAAAATAGTGTCCCACAACACACAAGGACTAAACTCCCCATTGAAAAGGCGCAAGGCCTTCCATAGCTACCACTCGAAGGGGTTGGACATCATCCTCATTCAAGAGACCCACTTCCCGAAGAGCTTTAACCCACCCTTCATGCACCGTAATGATCTTCTACCTAGCCAACGCTGATGACAAAAAAAGAGGAGTACACTTTTCTCCATTATATCATACTATGCCCCTAATAAAGGACAGGCTTCCTTCTTCTCTGCCATGCTTACCTCTCTCTCCCCCCACCTGGAGGGCAAGGTGATCATGGGAGGGGATTCGAATATTGCCTTTGATTATATGCTTGACAAATCTGCACAAAGCCATTCCAAGCTCAAACGACCCCCCAAACAGAGCCTTCGTATTGCTCAGCTTCTACACTCCCTAGGAATGATAGACGTATGGAGAGAATTAAACCCTAATACCAGAGACTACACTCACTTTTCAGCTCCTCACAGAACTTACGCGTGTATAGATCACATTCTGCACTCCACTGACATACATTTAGCATCTCGAGCAACCATTAGCGACGTCCCTTGATCTGACCATTCCTTGGTTTTCACCAAAATTTGTGGTTTCCTAAACAAAGCGAGCCTCCACAGTGTCGCTTCAATGAAGCCCTCCTTTCCAACCCGGTACACTGTACTATGATCGAAAAAGATATCACAGAATATTTGCGCATTAATGATACACCAGTTATTTCTCCAAGCTCTTTATGGGGAGCTCATAAAGCAGTAGTAAGGGGCAACCTTATACAACTATAAGAAAATGTGGTGGAAAGAGGTGATTGGCGCTCCCTAGATTGTGTATAGGTGGCCAGTCAGTGGTGTGCCTAACAAGTGTACCCTGCAAACCTCAAAAATGGTGACTAAACAGTAAACTATACCATAATTTATGTGCAAACTAGTACCACAACACAAGTAAATATAGTGACCAAGTAAGCTCCAGGTACATGGAAAGTGCCTGGTGGTGATATACCAATCAAAACATCAAAAATAAATCAAAAATAAATAAAAAACATACATAACAACATAATTAGCTGCTGTAAGTGAAGTGGCCACTGAACAAGCATACTCCACTACCGTGATTCCACTGACGTGGTAAATATATGAAAAGTGTTCATAAGTGAGTATAAAATAGTAGTCCGTATAATGGAAATAAATCTTCACTCAATATGAGTAACACACAAATGGTGACTTAGGTGCTTTCAAAAAATCTTCTGGTGACTTTGTGCTCCCCCTCCAGGGTCCCTATTAACCAGATCCACTCACCCCCATAGGGGTAATAAGCTTATAGATGCAGCCACTGCAATCACTCCACCGTAGTCGTTCCGGTGCCTGGGATATACTTCCTTTCTTTAGGTAGTTTGTAGTCTGATCTGTAGTAGGTTCAAGTTTTAGGGCCCCCCTGGCACCCGGGTGACTTGCTGACTTTTTCCTAGGCCTGCTCCAATCTGCCCCAGAGCCAGCGTATATTCCAACTGCAGTCGCTTCTCAGACGTCGTCGGAAGGCATCACTTTTGTGGACTTACTGGAGATGTCAATTTTGAGGCCCTGCTCACACACGTTGGCTCTGCAGCTCCTCTGCTCCTCACAAGAAACTTCCCGTCACTCTGAGAAAAGTGGAAAACACTCTTTTTTTGTGTTTTCCACGACTATTCCAGCGACTGCAGTTGGAATATATGCTGGCTCTGGGGCAGATTGGAGCAGGCCTAGGAAAAAGTCAGCAAGTCATCCGAGTGCCAGGGGGGGCCCTAAAACTTGAACCTACAACAGATCACACTACAAACTACCTAAAGAAAGGAAGTATATCCCAGGCACCAGAACGACTACGGTGGAGTGATTGCAGTGGCTGCATCTATAAGCGTATTACCCCTACGGGGGTGAGTGGATCTGGTGAGTAGGGACCCTGGAGGGGGAGCACAAAGTCACCAGAAGATTTTTTGAAAGCACCTAAGTCACCATTTGTGTGTTACTCATATTGAGTGAAGATTTATTTCCATTATACAGACTACTATTTTATACTCACTTATGAACACTTTTCATATATTTACCACGTCAGTGGAATCACGGTAGTGGAGTATGCTTGTTCAGTGGTCACTTCACTCACAGCAGCTAATTATGTTATGTATGTTTTTTATTTATTTTTGATGTTTTGATTGGTATATCACCACCAGGCACTTTCTATGTACCTGGAGCTTACTTGGTCACTATATTTACTTGTGTTGTGGTACTAGTTTGCACATAAATTATGGTATAGTTTACTGTTTAGTCACCATTTTTGAGGTTTGCAAGGTACACTTGTTAGGCAAACCACTGACTGGCCACCTATACGCAATCTAGGGAGTGCCAATCACCTCTTTCCACCACATTTTCTTATATTTATAGACCCCCCCCCGGGGAGCTCTATTAGAGGAGGCTGCACACCTAGTGGGTATCCTAAGCGCAGTCACTCACCATTCATTTTTAACATTATACAACTAGCATCACAATTAAAATGAGAAAAACAAATAGACCTTAAAAACTTACAAAAAAATTTCCAATCCACATGTAAACTTCACAAGCAACACCCCACTTCCTCCTCACAAGCTAAATTAGACGCATCCAGGATTGAACTAAATACTGCTCTCACATCTAATGGAGAAAAACATTTAAAATGGGTAAGTGGGAGATTCTACCTCAACTCTGACAAATTTGGACCCCAGCTCACCTCAAAATTTTCACCCAAACATAGATTTCAAGCCCTACCCAAAATTAAATCCCTGTCGGGTTCCTTAACCCAAAACCCCAAAGCAATACTGGAAACATTCCCCTCTTTCTACTCTAAACTATACTCATACCCCACTCCGGACAATACCCACAAACTTCATACATTTTTTGACAGTATCTCCCTCCTTAAAATCTCTGAATCCCATCGCTCGTTAATGGAAGCCCCTATTTCTGTAGAGGAAGTTATGGAGGTTATAAAAGATATTAAAAAGGGTTCAGCCCCAAGCCCAGATGGTTTCTCGACACTTTATTATAAAAAGTTTGGAGCAGTGTTATCTCCTTATCTGGTCCGGTTCTTCAATTTCCTCAATAAGGATTCACCATTAGATCCAGCGGCTAATTTAGCCTACATCTCATTCATTCCCAAACCGGTTAAAGACCAGAGCCAAGTAAGCAACTACAGACCTATATCTCTTATGAACAATGATCTAAAAATTATGACGAAAATCCTCTCCAACAGACTAGGCTCCTTTATAGGGTCCTATTTTCATAGGGATCAAGTGGGCTTCATACCGGGGAGACAGGGTCCGGATCAGATAAGGAGGGCAGTAGATATCATCTCCCTGCTAAAGTCAAAATGGGATGGCAATCCACATCAAGAAGGTTACCTTTTATCCATAGATCTTCAAAAGGCCTTTGACTCTGTCACCTGGCCTTATCTATTTGGTACTTTAGAGAGATGGGGTTTGGTTCTCATTTCATTAATCTCCTTGCAGCCCTCTTTTCCCAGCCTAAAGCCCAGATCAGAATCCAAGGACACCTATCAGACTCCTTCCCCATAACCAAAGGGACTAGACAAGGATGCCCTTTATCCCCTCTTTTCTTTGCCATAGACATAGAAAATTTGGCTATTGCAATAAGACACCACCCAGACATCCATGGCGTTAAATGTGGTCAATCAATACACAAATGCGCTCTTTTCGCAGATGACGTCCTCCTCTTCATCACACCCCCCCCCTCATTTCCACCCCCAATGTCCTATCACTTATAAAAAATTTCGGACAGATTTCAGGCCTTCAAGTGAATATGGCCAAGTCTATTGCCCTCAACATTTCTACCCCTTCACTCTTAGTGGAACGCTTAAGGGACCATTTCCCCTTTGCATGGAGCTCGACCTCCATCCCATATCTAGGCATACAGTTAACCCCCCTAATAGACCAACTATACCGCTTTAACTATCCTCCCATGTTCAGAAAGCTTAAATCTGATCTTGAACAATGCTCACTGCATAAATTGTCCTGGTTAGGACGGTTAAATGCGGTTAAAATGACTCTACTCCCACGGATTCTATATCTCTTCCTTTCCCTTCCCATTCCTGTCCCCAAATTACATATCCACAATTTACAATCCTCGATCATCCAATTTATCTGGAGTAAATCAAACCACAGGCTTCCTAAAAAGACACTCTTTAGACCAAGGAAAAAAGGGGGTCTTGGACTACCCAACCTCTGGTGGTACTACCAGGCAGCACATCTTAGCCAAATATCGGCCGTTTATTCTAGAGGTCCAAAACCAGAATGGATAGAGATGGAAAGACAAGCTATACCCAACTTTACTATAGACTATCTTCTTTGGCATCCCCATAAATCTAGACCACCAATCCTCTCCCCCTCCCTTTCACATTAATTCGCATTGTGTGACACGTTACATAAACTAAACATTATAACATCTAAATGGCACCCCCTAGCTCACATCTTTAACCACTTCGCATCCAGGCCATTTCTGACACTTCGCTCCTACATGTCAAAAATCATCGTTTCTTTGCTATAAAATTAGATAGAACCCCCAAACATTATATATGTTTTTTTTAGCAGAGACCCTAGAGAATACAATGGCAGTCATTGCAACTTTTTATCTTGCACGGTATTTGCGCAGCAATTTTTCAAACGCATTTTTTTTGAAAAAAAAAAACAGTTTCATGCTTTAAAAAAAAACAAAACAGCAAAGTTAGCCAAATTTTTTTGCATTGTGTGAAAGATGAAGTTATGCCGAGTAAATAGATACCTAACATGTCACGCTTCAAAATTGCACACGCTCGTGGAATGGCGCCAAACTTTGGTACTTAAAAATCCCCATAGGCGACGCTTTAACATTTTTTACTGGTTACATGTTTTGAGTTACAGAGGAGGTCTAGGGCCAAAATTATTGCTCTCGCTCTAACGTTCGCGGCGATACCTCACATGTGTGGTTTGAACACCGTTTTCATATGTGGGCGGGACTTACGTATGCGTTCGCTTCTGCGTGTGAGCTCACGGGGACAGGGGCGCTTTAAAAATTTTTTTTTTTTTTTTTATTGTTAATTTTACTTAAAAATTTTTATTTTTACACTTTAAAAAATTTTTTTTTTTTTTGATCACTTTTATTCCTATTACAAGGAATGTAAACATCCCTTGTAATAGGAATATGACACGATCAGTCCTCTTTACAGTGAGATATGGGGTCAATAAGACCCCACATCTCACCTCTAGGCTGGGAAGCCTAAAATAAAAAAAAAAAATAAAACGATCGCCGCTTCACAGCCGAATCGGCGCCGTTTTTTTTAATGCAGAGGCCGGGCGTGACGTCATAACATCGCGCCCGGCCTCCGAACAATCATAGAGACTCCGGCGACCATCTGGTTCGCCGGAAATCTCTATGGTGAACATCCGGCGCCGGCGGATCCGCTATCCGACTCACCGATCGCTGAGGTGAGTCGGTAGTAGCACCGGAGGGCGGCGGGAGGGGGAAGACGTCCCCTCCCGCCGCCCGTAAGAACGATCAAGCGGCGGAACAGCCGCTATGATCATTCTTATGGTGTACGGAATCGCCGGCTGAAAATGCCGGTATCTGAATGATGTCTGTAGCCTCAGACATCATTCAGATATAAGCCCCGAAAGTCGAGGACGTCATATGACGTCCTCCGGATGTCCCCTTTTCCAAACCAAGCATGAACATAAAAGCGTTCCAGTGGTGGCTTGATAAGGGCATATATAGAATAGGTAATTTTTATAACTCTAGTGGTCCCCTCAAACTGACCCACTGCACATCAAAACTAGAAATGCCCCAATCAGAAAAGTTTTGCTTCCACCAAATAAGACATTTCCTACACTCGATCTCCTCCCAGGAACCTCTTCCCCTTACTACCACTCCTTACGAGCAATGGTGTTCCTCAGCCGATGACATGAAGGGGGGAATCTCCCTCATTTACTCTGCATTAGTCGAGCCACAACAGATAGCGACCTATATGCTGAACTGGGAACATGAGGTCGGATTTGAGTGGGATCTAGACACCTGGCACTCATATTTTGCTTCCGCCTTCAAGGGGATCCTAAATGTCTCCCTAACCGAAGCAGACCTTAAGGTCATGTCCCGATGGTACCTAGTCCCAACTAGATTGGCTAAATTTTACCCACAATCCTCCCCTCTATGTTTCAGGGGTTGTGGCCACCTGGGCTCTCTCCTACACACTTTTTGGGAGTGCCCAAAAATTAGAGGCTATTGGAACAAAATCTTCAATTTAATCCGCAAAGTCACTGGCAAGGTGGTCCCACAAACCCCAACAATAGCACTCTTAAACCAAAAAGTCCCCAAAATTCCTAAATATGACCAAATTCGAATCCACTATATTCTCATTGGAGCTAAACTTACCATAGCCCGGGCTTGGAAACTTCCTAAGGTCTCCTTCCACTTAACCAAACAGAAAGTCTCCTGGATCATGTACCAGGAAAAAATTTCCAACATTATCCTGGATAAGACTGAAAAATTCAAACACATATGGGAACCATGGGCCCGTCATATTGGCGTGACCCTCTAGTCCCTAATTCAACCATAACATTGTCTTTTAAGTCCCCCCACACTGATTCCTCACACCCCACTCCAGCTCTCCTCGAAGCAAAGGCCTTCCTCCCCCACCTTTCTTATACCCCCTCTTCTTCTCTTCCTAATTCTATCTCTCTCCTTCTCCTTACTTCCTCCTCTATACTCTTCTCTCCCACCGGATCAGAATGGTGGGATGTGAAGCGGAGGTTACAAGATTTATCTCTTTTATCTCTATGATTTGTTTGGTTCTCATACAGTATATTTTAACTTGGTCACCCACCTTAGTTTAAGCTCAGAATTTAGCAGAAAAGATACTGGCTCAGAGAGGATGACTTCTAAGCGTTTTTGTTATCATAAGGAGCCCATTTGTACTGCCTCATACTTTATGAACAAACTAGGACATACTTATCACCCAGGGACCAGAGGCCATTGAAGCCCGGACACAGCATGATCCCAAAATGGGGTGTCTGGATTTCAAGGCGGATGATAGCTTAGTTTGCATATCAAACAGGGTTCCCACTTTGTCTCCGATTATCCTTGTTGCATAGAAGCTATATATTTGCATACTTCCTTTGCATTGTATCTCTTGTTAGTTTCTAGTTCATTGTTTTCTACATAAACAACATCAGTTGTCTTTTTGCTCCCCCTGCGTGGGAAGAGAATTGTTATTTTTCTTATTTTACTTCAAGAAACACTTTAAAACCAAAAAAAAGAAGAAAGGAACAGTGTAAAAATAAAATAAAAAGGCAAAGTATGAAAAAAAAACACCCCCTCTCCCCGCATGCTCATGCACAAAGGCGAATGCAAGAATCGGGCTCGTGTCATATGTAAACAGCTATTGCACCATGCATGTGAGGTATCACCGCAAAAGTCAGATCAAGGGCAGTAATTTTAGCAGTAGACCTGTAAATCTAAAGTGGTAACCTTTAAAGGCTTTTAAAGGATTTTAAAAACATATGTAGTTTGTCGCCACTGCACGGTTGTGCACAATTTTAAAGCATGTCGTGTTTAGTATCTATGTACTCAGCATAAGATCATCTTTTATATTTTACCAAAAATTTGGGCAATATAGTGTGTTTTAGTGCATAAAAATTAAAAAAAGTGTGGTGTTTTTTTTTTAAATTGCGTTTGAAAAATCGTTGCGCAAATACTGTGTGAAAAGAAAATTGCATCACCCTCCATTTTAATCTGCAGGGTCTTTGCTTTAAAAATATATACAATAATTGGGGGTTCAAAGTAATTTTCTAGCAAAAAAAACAGGTGTCAGGTCTTTGTCTTAAAGTGGTTAGAGGAGTGGGTGATGTGTGACATACATTTCTAATGTTGTGCATAAAATACCAGGACAGTTCAAAACCCCCCAAATGACCCCATTTTGGAAAGTAAACACCCTAAGCTATTTGCTGAGAGGCATGTTGATTCCATTTTTTTTTTTTTTTTTTTTTTTACACAAAGTTGTCACTAAATGATATATTGCTCACACATGACATGGGTATATGTGGAATTTTACCCCACAATACATTCTGCTGCTTCTCCTGAGTATGAGAATACCAGAATGTGGGACTTTTTGGTAGCCTAGCCGTGTACAGGACCCTGAAAACTGACAAAAAGCGAGATCTGCAAAAAACACAACATGCCTATCAGAAAATACCCCGGGGTGTCTACTTTCCAAAATGGGGTCATTTGGGGGGGGGGGTGCTATCTTGACATTTCAGGGGCTCCGAAATTATGATAGGTAGTGTGGAGTGAAATCACCATTTTACGCCCTTAGAAAGCCTGAAGGCGGTGATTGGTTTTCGGGGTCCTGTACGCAGATAGGCTCTCAAAAAGCCCCACACATGTGGTATCCCTGTACTCAGAAGAAGCAGCAGAATGTATTTTGGGGTGTAATTTCACAAATGCCCATGGCATGTTTGAGCAATATATTATTTAGTTACAACTTTGTGAAGAAAATAAATACAATTTTTTGTAATTTTCCCAAAACTTATGGCAAAATATAAAATATTGCATGGACTCAACATGCCTCTCAGCAAATACCTTGGGGTGTCTACTTTCCAAAATGGGGTAATTTGGGGGGGGGGTTGGTGCTATATTTACATTTTAGGGCCTCTGAAAATTTCACATATGCCCATGGCATGTTTGAGCAATATATCATTTCAGTGACAACTTTGTGTAAATTGTTTTTATTTTTTTTGTCATTTTTCAATCGCTTGTGACAAAAAAAAAAAATTCAATGTGCTCAACATGCCTCTTAGCAAATTCCTTGGGGTGTCTATTTTCCAAAATGGGGTCTTTGGGGGGGTTGTACTGCCCTGCCATTAAAGCACCTTAAGAAATTATATAGGCAGTCATAAACTAAAAGTTGCGTAAATTTCAGAAAATGTACTCTAGTTTGTAGACGCTATAACTTTTGCACAAACCAGTAAATATACGCTTATTGAAAAATTTCTACTCGAGACATGTGGCTGAATGCATTCTGGCCTAAATGTATGACTGAAATTGAGTTTATTTATTGAGTTTTAATAACAAAAATAAAATGGAAAATTGTATCAAATACTTACCGTAATTTTCCTTTCCTGACGCCAAACCATGGCAGCATACTAGTGATAGAGCTCCGCCTCTTGACCACTCCCTCAGGACCAGTGAATAGCATAAATAAAAGGCCTAGCTAGGCCCCACCCCATTCTCTGTAATTAGCTACATACCAAAACGTATAAAGGTGAGACCGTTTTTTGCCATGTTTTGGCGTCAGGAAAGGAAAATTACAGTAAGTATTTGATACAATTTTCCATTTTCCTGACGCCAACATGGCAGCATACAAGTGATAAATAACTAGCTGACTGGGTGGGATCTACTTGTCAAACCAATCTTCTAATTAGGATGAGACAGAGGACTGAATAGTCCTTCCTATAAAGTCCCCCGGGTCTATTCCGTCAAGTTTGAGTAGGAATGTATGAACGACCACGATACCCTTGTACAGATGGGCACCATAGATTCTCTTGAATGTGCTGGCTATAAGGCTTCAACCGCTCTGGTAGAGTGCTCCACCACCACTGAAGGAGGCTCGCGACCCCTAGTCCTATATGCACAACCAAGCCTGCTAGGATCCAGGTGGTAACCTCTTTCCCTTGAGGATTCCCAGCTAGAATGACAAAAGGTTTATTTTGATGACCTTTTAGGGACAATTGTGGACAGATACTACTTAAAAGTTCTGAAAATGAACAGTACGTGTGACTTTCCTGTGTGGTGTTGTGGAAAGTTAGGCTATGTCCAGCTGTCTGTTAAATAGCAGGCTTCTGTTATGTTTGATGCAGGATGATCTACAAGACCCAATTCTACACTTTCTGGAAAGAAAGTAATATATATAGATATATATAGATATATATCTATATATATCTATATATATATAGATATATATCTATATCTATATATATATATATAAAATGTATTTTTTTTTTTTTTTTTTTTTTTTACTTTAAAGCTCCAAGAGCTTGAATATCTGATAACCTTCTGCTTAAAGTTCTTGTAATTGATACTGCCTTGTAAGTGATGGCCTGAACCGAACATTGCTCTGTCGGAAACAAACTGATATGAGATCCAGCAACTCCAATAGATCTTTCTTTCTTTCTTGGTGACCGACTCCTCACGACTACCCTCAAAAGTTGTGCAAACTGAAGGATTAGTGGCCCATTTAAATGTGTTACTGCTGAGATAGCCTATCCTCACATAGCTCACGAGTGGAGGAAGTATAGAACAGCTGAGACTGGAAGGACAATAGGATCAATGTCTCGCCCTACCAAGAAAGAGCAAACTTGTTCCAGAATTAGATCTAGATGTTGTAAGTAGACTGTCTTCTTGCACGCAACAAAGTAGAGATCACTCTGGAGTGAAACTGGAGCAACCGGAGTTGCTCATCCTCCCCCTTTAGTGCCCCTGCTTGCAGCCCCAGTCTGCGTATGCTATGGAGGGGAAATGTCTTCTGTACCCTGAAATGAACGGTCAGGGAAAACCGAGGGCCTCCTGGTCAATATGGAGGACTCTACTCACCAGCCTCCTGGGCATAGATACTGTGCCACAGGCCCTGCAGGACTTGCTTGCTGGGGCACTGGCTCTGTGGAAGAGGAGAAAAGACATCTTCCTTGGTGCTCTTCTCCTGAGTGGGAGCGCCATCCGGTCTATGCTCCTCTGAAGAACGTCCACCTTGCCTTGGCCCGGCCCTTTTGAGAGCGTGGGCGTGCGGGGCTGAAGCAAATCAAAGCCAATCTGCATGAGAGGGCACTCTTTTTCCTGAAAACTTACTGATATGGTGGTCCCCACCCTAGTTGTTGAGGGTCTTTATATGAGCAGTAACTGACTCTTGATCTTTGGAGAAATGGGACGGCCAGCTAAGGTGAGGATAGCTGAAAAGCGACAAAAGGAGCAGGAGTAGATATAGGAGAAAGGATTCCACTCTCCTTTTTTTTTTTTTTAATCTACATATACCTACATGCATATACACACATCTACATATGTATACATACCTATATATATATATATATAGATAGATAGATAGATAGATAGATAGATAGATAGATAGATAGATAGATAGATAGATAGATAGATAGATAGATAGATAGATAGATAGATAGATAGATATTTATATATCTATCTATATCTATATATATATACATACATATACACACACACGCATACCTACACACATACTGCAGAGGGTCAGTCTGTGGCGGGTTAGGAAAGGGTTAATTAAAGAGGATAGAAACTTTGTCAGCCCTGCTTACTGTCAGCTGATCTGAAGATGTCAGAGGAGTGTGTTTGGAGAGAGAGACACAGTGGCCTGCTGTGTGAGAGGATCCATTCCATTGCTGGGGTGAGCAAAACCATATCAGAGACTGTAGCTCTGCTAGAGCCATGTACTTTGTCTATATATCAGCCTGTTGGGTAAAGAGACCAAACTTTTGTTATCTCTGCACCAGTGTGACAAGACAAGCCTGTCGTTTTCTTCTGTTTGTTTTGCTGAATAAAGCCATTTTTGTTTTACTGAACTGTCTGAACCGGCCTTTCACCCCTCTGATCCCCTACAATACGTACATGTATTTACATACACCCTCACACATATGTATGCCCACACATCCACATACTGTTTTTTTTTTAAACGTGTATATACACACACCCATATCACATATACATACATACATACATACCTACAAACACATGCAACACCTGCAGAGGACAGCAAGGAATTGGAAAGGTAATGAAAGACAAAAGAGGGAGACATAGGTAAAAGGTACAGGCAAACCTGTATGGCACAAGGGGCTAAGAAAGAGATAAAGCATAGCTGGCCCCCCATATTCAACAAGCGCTGCAGTTGTTACCAATTTTAAAAGCAGATTTTGTTCCTAAAGTGGAAACACTGCAGAGACCCCAATAAGACCCACAGAAGGGGCTCCCAGACTATATAGCACATGTTAGCAGCCTGACCGCTGGGACTTCGCACTGGGAGAGGCTTGAACCCAGCCGGATGCTGCACTGAGGCAGAGGGGGGGACATAGTACTGCTTACTCTTCACTGGTGCGTTGAGGTATGAGGAAAAAAAGAAGAATGGGGTGGGGCCTAACTAGGCCTTTCATTTATGCTATTCACTGGTCCTGAGGGAGTGGTCAAGAGGAGGAGCTCTTTCACTATTATGCTGCCATGTTGGCGTCAGGAAAAGAAATTATCTTTTGTTCAAAATGTTCGGTATTTTTTCATTTATAGCGCAAAAAATAAAAACCGCAGAGGTGATCAAATACCACCAAAAGAAAGCTCTATTTATGGGGAAAAAAGGACACAAATTTTGTTTTGGTACAGCAAAGCAGCTCAGTGCCAAATTGTAAAAAGTGCTCTGGTGGGGAAGGAGGCAAATCCTTCCATGGCTGAAGTGGTTAAAGTAAAAAGTGGGATTTTCTTTTTATGGAGCAGATTCAAGAGATGTCTCATGCTCTCCCAATCCAAGCAGAGACTCACACAGGGATCTATGCCACATGTAAGAGGGAACACAAAGTGGCCATTATGAAGTAGTGCAGCAAAGAACCTCTTTTCTACATCTCCTGTTGTTGACTGGATACTTAGGTAAAAGGGGAACACCTAATCAGAAGAGGCTGGCTGCCCTTCCACAAGGTGGCATTGGTTTCAAACTTGTTTCTAAAACAAGAAAGGCTACCTTTTGTGTGCAACATATCACCACACACTTTTGCACAACAGAAGTGTGCTCCTAAGTATTCCTATTATGTCATCCCCCAATTTGCCTTAGCTGTTACTACATAGGTTTAACCGAGTGGCTGTATTCCACCACACTTGAGATATATATCTGCAGGGGAAAAACAAAAGGCACAGGCTGGCTGCCACACAAGTTGGCTTTGGTTGTGCCACCTGATACTGACATAGGCAAAATATGCCCTTTGTTTTGGAGTTACTTTTGTTTCTTAATTGTAAGACCATCCCTCCCCAGTTGAATGAAATAGGGGCAGGGATTGCAAACAAACCAAAAAACAACCTTAAAAAAGAAAGAAAGCCCAAGGCCTAAACATCATCTTGTCCCTATGTTAAAAAAAAAATGAATTACTTGCAAGATAAGGCTTCCAACTCAGACACTTACCCTGCAGAGGTGATGGCTTTAAGGAATCCCACCGTGTAGTTAAGAGTAGACAAATGTCTGTAATATCAATAAATAAATGTTTCTGAAGCATAGACAGAACCTAATTGGGAATTCTTATTCAAGTAGTCAGAGACCCAATGACAAAATAGAGTTGACAGAAACATGTATTTGTGTTATGGTATTTATTTGGAATAACTTTCAAGATTAGCATTTATTTGTAATTCTAAATTTTTATCCTGCAAAAAGTTTGAGTTATGTTTTCATTATAAGGCTGTCCTTGTCCTGGTCAAGCAAAGACACCATGCAGGAACAACAAGGCTGTAAATAAAATGCCTACAGGTGATCACAATCATTGACTTTTGAGAACCCACACAGGACCACTGGTTAGTGGTGGCCCTACATGCACTTTAGGTACTAACCTGCCCTGCTGCATATGTCATGTAAGGACCTTAAATTTAGCAAGCTGCATTTGTGATGAAGAAGCTGCATTTTAATAACCTGAGGTTAGGGTGTGTATCTTTATGGGTGCACACTGTTTTATGAATAATAACGAATAATTAATTAACTACTGGATGTCCATGACAAACCACTGGTTTGAGGTGGCTTTAGGGATTAGCCTGCCATGCTACACTTGTCACATCAGAGAGAGCCTTATATGCAGCATAGAGAATTTGTGACTAATAAGCTGCTAACCTGGGGTGAGCTTGCGCTTTTTTGGGTGCATAGTATTTTATTTACCAACAACAACAGTCCAATGCAGTCTAATTAACACAAAGGAAAATTAAAATAATAGCATTTATTTAAGAAAAAAATAGATACGTTAAATTATGGATTCATTCAGAGACAACAGTCAGAGCATTTTATAAGTTTTCAATTTAAGATGGAGAAACCGGACATGCTTATAATTAAGAAATAAAAATGAAAGAAACATTGTTTCACAGAAAAATCCAGAAAAATTGGACAGACATGATGCATGCTATGTGATCAGCTTTAGTAGGCCACAAAAGGAGACATCAGGCAGGGTTACATCTAGAAATTAGAATGTATCATTTCACTGAAAGAAGACAGAAAAGTTGGTCAGTGTGTGTATATTGTGAAATGTGTTTTAGTAGGCTGCAGTTTAACAGGGAGACAACAGACAGGTTTATAATAAAAAAAATAGAGTTTTTTTTATTTCACAGTAAAAGGGCAAAAACATTGATTTCATGAATAGTATTTAAGCACTTTTACTAAGCCACAGTTTAAACATTTATCCACACGATGGAGGTTGTTCTTTTAAAAAACGTAATACAAAGTTTATTCATTTAGCTAAAAAAAAAAAAAAAAAAAAAAAAGCCCCGAAATATTATAGTGGGTATGTGCACAGTCTTTAAACACTTTCGCTAGGCCACATTTGTCAACAGGGTCCAAACCAGACAGCTTTTAATTAAAAAAAATCTGTATACATATTTATTTCACTGTAAAAAGCTGAAAGAGGCCCCTAAAAATACTTGAGTGTCTGTGTGCATTAAACTGAAACACCTTGACTACTTGACTAGGCTGCTTTGTTATAAGACCCACACCACACATTTTCAATAAAATAAAATCACTGTAACACCGCCTAAATTTTGTAGTGAGTAGATGCACTTTTTTGAAAATTCCAGCTTCCCTATGTACCAATACACCATTAATGCATCTCTGTTGCAGAGAAGAAAAAGCTTTCTCTATAGTCTATATTGTATATCAGGCATTATATCAACCTCCAGTTTCTTCTACAGAAAGCTCATCCATGACTTCATAGTATACGTCCTATAGATCATGAAAACTGTTAGTAGTGTGAGGAAGTACTTCAGGAGCTGACCTCATTAAGACACACCCTGGACCTCAACATTTGAGCTTACATTACTTGCCGAAAAATGACCCCCAAGACTCTGCGCAATATTGATTCACGTACTAGGTCCTATTTTAATCAAGACAATATAGGAATTTTAAAATTAAAGTAAATTACATTAGAATGAAATGTATTTGCAGGGAAAACCCAAAATGCTGTACTACCAACATGCACTGTATTAATGACTTATACCCCACTAGCCATTTTAAAAGCAAGAAATCTGAATTTTTGTCTAAAACATTAAAGAACTTGTAGCAGGAAAAGTATCCCATAAACCATACTTATCATTGATCCCCATGGTTAACACGTTAGGAGCGTGGCCTGGTTGGAGCCCTGGCTTAGACTACCACATACTTCTTTTACAGAGGACTTGCAGCAATGTGCGACTTCTGGGATACTTTTCCTGCTACATGGTGATGTCTGGAGCTGAGACTAGCTCCGTTCCTGGCCAGCACTCCCAGCAGTTGGAATTGTATGAGGACCCTCTAAAGAGCCTGAGCAGCACCTATACTTTCTATCTGGTTCACATTGAAAAACTTGAACTAGGCCCCAGCCGCCATTTAAAAAACAAGAAATTGACATTAGATTGTAGTTTATATGCATAAAAAGCCCCAATATTAGTGTGGTACTTAAGTGCGCATTGCTGAATTACTTGTCTAGGCCCCATTTAGTCTTGCCACCATCCATTTTTAATATCAAGAAATTGTAGTTTCTAAATGCATAGCAAATACATCAATTGTACTGTTTTTTTTTTTTAAAAAGGACCTTGCCAGACATTTTGTATCAAGAAATCAACATTAGTATAACGTATAATTAATGAGTATGTTATCTCATAGAAAAAAGACAGTTAGGGAGAGAGGCATCTAAACTTCAATGATGTTCACCAAACTCACTTGGAACCAAACCCCATAACACTTCTAGTAACAACCATCTAATGTTTGTGTAGCACTACCCCCACAGAGGCTGCTGCTAACTGGTTCCTCTATTCCTGCACAGCCAGGCAACAAGAATTTTCCACTCACATGCGGACACAAGAATTTTGTCTCTGAGCTTGGTTTTGTTATTTTATATGGAGTAATAAATTGGATGGGGCAAAACTTGACCGGAACAATGTATAGGGACAACTTCCTTCCTATGTACAAAACCCTGAACTTTTCTCTTTCCTGGACACCATTAGTCTTTAGTGATCAAAAGCAAAAATTACTTGAGGACTAGGAACTCTCAGTCCCCTTTAGAAAATAACACAGTATGCTGTAAACTGCATACAGGAGTATCCCCTCAACTCTGTAGAACTGCTCCCAATGCTACTGCCTGCAGAAACTACCAGCCCTTCTGGCTGCTCGTCCACCAAGATCTCCTAGAGCAAAGCACAGCAAGGGTTAAGCACATTTCTGTCCTCCTGAAAGCTTGCTACATGTGGCAGTCTCTCCCCTTGTGTATCCCCGAGTGTGCTAATGTACTCACTCCATCCTCTTTGCACCCTTCTGCTCCTTAGGCAAGATTCCCCCTCAAACCAAGGCGATGATAGGATCTTCCTAAGCTAGCCCCCCCCCCCAGACCCAGGGGTCCCCTCCTAGGCTACTGACAGCCTCCTCAGCACACATGTTCGGCCGCCAGACCCAAGCTGGCATGGTTCCATCATATTTAAGGGCTGACTCAGCCACCCTGTCAGGAAATTCTGCTTGGGGATTGGTCAAGTTCCTTCAAATATGCAGATCAGACCCCCCTGGGCTCTGCCCACTGACTTTTAGAAGTTTCTCCAAATTTCTAGATCCAGGGGGAGTTAGCAGAGACCTGCCTCTGTGTAGCCATCAAGCCTGACCTGCAGTAACCCTGACCCAATTTCTGAATCACAAGCTAACCATGAGTCATAACTTAAATTTGCCTGTGCTAATACTAGTAGCACACTAGAGGGCACTACATTTGGATGATAATAAACAGGTAAGTCTCTGGTCTAAGCAGTTGCCTATGTTTGCAGTACTGAATTACTTGTACTAAGCTCAATTTTGAACAGGACCCCCACCATTTTATTTTAAATCAAGAAACCAACATTCGAATCTAATTTATTTGCAGGAAAAAAAAAAACATAACATTGTAGTACCTGTGAATAGCAAGACAACAATTCCCAGCGCTGCCCTGGATTGTCTAGTGTAAAATGTCCAAAATGTAAAGATGAAATTATGCACCTATCTTGTGTATCTTATATACGTCATCTGCATAAAAGTGAAAAAGTGAAAGATCAAAAATGTATAAAAAAATCAATAAAAAATGTCTGTGGTCTCCATTAGAAAAGGAGCAGTCTGCACTGAGGTCAGGGAACCCACACTGAAACAGAAGAAGGGAGGGAGAGAGAGGCGCCAGGCGACTAATAGTGTAACACAGTTTAATGAGCATATTCTGTATGTTAGGAAGGCTCTGTCAGAAGACAGAATAATGCCCGCAGACAAATCTGTTCCCCGAACCTCATGAAGAAAAGGTGTGTTAGCACGAGCTAATGTGCGCATGCATCTGCGCACATGCAGGTGCATCAATATGCACCGGAATGCAAATGAATTTCCGCATGCATGCACAAATGTGCACGACGCATCCTGTGACAGATAAGGGCGCCAAATGGGCTATTTAAGCTGGATCAGCACCCAGGATCAGTGCTGTCTCGTCTACAGCATTCTGTTATTGTCTTGTTTTCTGTTACCTGCATCTGCTCTTGAAATATTGACCTGGCTTGTTCCACCTGCATCGACCCCGGCTTGTTCTTTGACCATTCTCCTGTCTCCACATCTGTACCTGATCTGATCGCTCTCTGTATGACCCAGCTTGTCTGACTCTACTTCTGTTCCAGTCCTTTGGAGCTACCAAGTTGCTATCACCTGTCCATCTGCCACTGGGACCTGCTCTTCGGCTAAGACCAAGTACCAGCCTGTTTCTGCCCTTGGGACACCCACTGCCATTTGGTCTACTACTTAAACAGCAGCCAGCACATCTACTGGCACTTGTGCGACTCTGCACCGCCTGTACCAGGGGCCCTGAGTCAGAGGTGCAAGAAAGGCCTTCCTCTGCATAAACCAGGCTCTACCCACCAGCTACGTGACAATATATAAAAAACACAATAACAAGTTCAACTCACATGGCCATAGATGACTTTCTGTGCACAGGTGGGCTGTGCAAAAGAATCCCGCATGAGATCGTGGACTGATCTTTGCCACAGCGTTGACTCTGTGGAGACAGGAGAGAGGGTGCTGGAACCATGAGCTGTAGGGAGCCAAATGGCACTTGTCAAACACAGAGTAGAATGGACCAAACGGAACAAATTTCAGAGGCTAGTCACGCCTCCTTCCTCTGCAGATGGAGAACACAAAGAGAACTATTTATGGCTGCTAACAATTAACCCTCACAGGAGTGACGGGCTAAAGTTATGATGGAGCATAGAAAAAAATGCTCCAAATCCACTTTGTGTGTGTCTGTAGAAGCTGATGTGTGCATATAGTAAGTATATTAGAATATTATGAAGATATTAAAGATATATATATATATATATATATATATATATATATATATATATATGTGTGTGTGTGTGTGTGTGTGTGTGTGTGTGTGTAAATGGACAACTATGCATATTAGGAAATGAAAGGTATACATATACAAATCAAATTAAAATTAAAAACATTGACACAAAATGGAAATAATGACAAAAAATATATATAATATAATATAATATAATAATAATAAATAAAAAAAAATGAAAATAAAAATAATACAAATTTAATTAAAAATAGAAATATAAATGGAAATGAGAAGATGAGAAATAAAATGATGAAAAGATGAAAAACTGAGAGGTGAAAATAAAACTTAAGTAGTGCCAAAACCTCACCAGCTATGACTGGACTGTTTAATTTATTCCATGGCTAGTTTTATGTGTACATGGCCATCACCACATGCCAAACGGTTTTGTCATTTTATATTACAGGAACAAAGCCCTTGGCACCTTAAATTTCATACCAGTTAAAAGAATGTTTTTAAAACAAAACAGGATTTCAATGGTTACAGTATTGTGGGACTTTTTAAACTACTATATATTGATATTTTTAAGTCATTTGCTGAATAAATAACATTTAAAATGATATATGTGCAAAAGCAATGCTTCTGTTTTTGAAAGACATTAGATGGATGTGAAGAGAAAAAGTCACTGCACACCAGATAAATCAATTGCATCTTGGTTTACTGATAAAACATCCAAAAGCATCCACACTGGACAAGAGTAGTGGGGAATAATCCCTTGTCCTTATCAATATGGGGGACAAGGTGCATTTTGTATATGGGTCTCTCCGGCAAGGTACCACTCATCCTTGTTTTGAGGGCATATGGTCTGGTATGGTTAAGAAAGGCGCTGCATGCATGTCCCCCCATCTTTTTATGTTTGCTTGGAGTTTCCCCTTAAAATCCATACCAGACCTGAAAGGCATAGTATAAATATAAATTATAGGGGGGCACCAAATAATTGGGTGACAACACTGGTTGCTAAGGTCGTGGCAGGTGCCAGCACCCACCACTTCCCTAACAACCATTCAAAATGAAATAAAGAAGCTGTTATAAATTGTAGTGGGAGAAAAACTTACTACAATATATAATGTTCGGTTCATGCCAAATTATCTAAAAGTCAGGAATGTGGACAAAGGCCCAAACAAGCAAAATTCAGTCCAAACTCGATTTGGACCAAACCAATAGCTCATTCCTATCTGCAGATAATTATTATCTGCAGATAGGAATCCTATCTGCAATGGTAATCCTATCTGCAATGGTAATTATTAGATTTAAAAATGCCTTAGGGGGGTCCTGTTTAAAATGGGGCCTGGTACAAGTAATGAAATCTCATGCATGTTAGCAATGCAATTTGGGGGTCTTTTCTCCAGCAAATAAAATAGACTCTAATGCTGATTTCCTGATTTTAAAATGTCTTGTGTAAGTCAAAAATGGAACCTAGCAGGAGTAATTAAATGCTATTCACATAGGAACAGAAGATGGTAGGGGGAGAGAGCCTGCTGAAGAAGCTCATTGAAGAGCGTAACGCGTACAGGTGCGAGATGCCACTATTTAGGACGTTTTTTGTTTGTTACATATTTATATCACAAGGGGAGGTCTGTGCTGCTCAGAGATACTAGGAGGAGGACTTATGTTCCCGGGATGTCCCAAGAGAGCGATCATCAGGCGTGTGTGACTCTGTAGCGGGGTCCACATTAGGAGAATTGAGGAGGAGGTCGGTGTAGCCCAGGAACTCCAGGAGGAGGTTTTTCCCATGATATCCTAAGTGATATAACAGGTGTGCATGACTCTGTAGTGGGGTCAACTCTTGGGGGTGAGCAGGCATTCCAGCTAGAAGTGGAGGTCACTGAAGTCACTGGATATTATGAACTGTCCCCTAAAGTTGCACAACAGTGGAATGTGCTTATTGTGAGGACTTGATTCATTATAATTATTATTATTATTTTTGGTTGCACTACACTTGAATTTGTTTTAAGGGACAGAGAGGCACCAGGTGACCAATAGTGTAACACAGTTTAATGAGAATATATAAAAAACACAATAACAGGTTCAACTCACAGGATGGCCATAGGCGATTGTCTGTGCCCATGTGGGTTGTGCAAAGGATCCCACAGGGGATTGTGGAGTGATTCTTGCCACAGCGGCGGCTCTGTGGAGACAGAGAGGAAGGTGGAACCACGAGCTGCAGGGAGCCTAATGGCACCTGTCAGACCTCGAATAGAACCACCCAATCAGAAAACATTTTTCATGGTCATTCACACAGTAGATCCAATTATTATTATAATAATTATTATCACCTTTCCCCCACATTCATATTCTATTTGAGCACATCCCTCATTGTGGGGGAGGTAAAAATTTTAGGGTCCCTCCTTTACCCTCCCAAAACTGTTGTATTTTCATTCTCATTTGTTATTCTCATTTTCTACTTTTCAATCCCATACATGACCCTTTCCATCCATTTTTAACTGTGCATCCCTTCCTATTCCTGGTGGTTCCTGTAATAGGGTGTATGCTCAGTTCATAAGCCATTATGAATTTATCTTATGCATTTTATTATTATTATTAATTTCCATGGTAACTAAAACTACCACTATGATCTATCAAATTAACAACCTTTTTATATTCCTTAGTGTGATGACCATTATCACCACCACTAGATTGAACCCTTTTTTAATAAAGTAATATAATATTCCTTAGATTCAACTATTATACATTTTTTCTTATACTACCTCTTAGAGATTATGAGTTTTATACCTCTCCAATGTTAAACTAATCACCTTTTATTCTAGATTTGGTTATAGTACAGTAATAGTTACGATTATTATTGTCTTTATTATTACTATTATTGTTATTATCATCATTTTCCTGGACCACCCATCATCTCCTGATCACATATTTCCACATGGTCCAGTACCACAACTTATTGATTTTTATACATTGATTGTTATTCTTATTTTTCAGTTTTCATTTTTTATTGTTAATTTCACATTTTATTCAGTTTTTATTTTGCATTCCTGATTTTTCATATCTTATTTTTTTATTGTTGATTTTACATTATTCTATTAGGTTTTCATTTTTCATTTTTTCAAACAGAAGCATTGCACATATATCATCTTAAATGTTATTTATTCAGAAAATGACTTACAAAAATATCGATATACAGTAGTTTAGAAAGTCCCACAATACTCTAATGATTAAAAACCTGTTTTGTTTTTAAAAAAAATTCTATTAATTGGTATGAAATTTAAGGTGCCAAGGGCTTTGTTCCTGTAATATAAGATGACAGAACAATTTGGTATGTGGTGATGACCATGTACACAGAAAACTAGCCACGGTCATCAAACCTACTTCCTGTGAGCCCAGGTCTGTGTAATCAAGCAGCTGTAGACTCTCAGGAGATTGCTGCATGGAATGGCATCATTCTGACACCATTATGTGAAGGCCTACTCTTCAGCATTTAGGACAGTGCACTGCCATAGGAAGAAGAATAGGGCCCATGATATCACATAACTGGCCCAAATACTGTAGAATGTGTACAGCCTCTTCCTATGCTCACTACATATAGAGTATGGATTTACAACAGAACATGGCATTGGGCAGCACTGTCAAGGACTTTGCTTTAATTGTTATGTTAGAACTCTTGTATATTTTTGAAGATTTGGCATCTAAATAATGTCATTGTTATTATCTTGTTATTTAATAAAAGCTGTGGCCATAATACTCCAAAAAATAAAAAAAGTCTCACATTCTATTATTTATGATGTTTAACAGCTTGCCGACCATATGCTGTGTATATATACGGTGGCAAATTGGCCCTGCTGCGCAGGATCACGATACCAAGTATGTGATCCTGCACTTCTCGGTCTAGGGGCACACACCCACCGCCGGCCTGCTCCCACTGTAATTAGACACAGCGGGAGCTGATCGGCTGGTATGACAGACTTGATATCCTCCGGAACCCACCAATGCTTTGGTACACAGGCAGAACGGCGGTCTGCCTATGTAAACAAGGCAGATCGCCGTTCTGTCAGTACAGAAAGCATGGATCCTGTGTCTTTGCTAAGCAGGGGCACTGATCCATGTCTTCTCCTAGTACAAGCACCTCCCCTGCAATAGTAAAGCACTGGTCAGGCATACATTAAACCCCTTGATCGCCCCTGATGTTAACCCCTTTACAGCCAGTGTCATTAGTGCAGTGATAGTGCATATTTTAAGCACTGATCACTGTATTAGTGTCACTGGTCCCCAAAAAGTATCAAAAGTGTCAGCACTGTCCCAACTGTCCACCGCAGTCTCGCTATAATTCACTGTAAAAAAAATAACAATAAATAATAAATAAAAATATCCCATAGTTTGTAAATGCTATAACTTTTGCACAAACCAATCAATATACGCTTATTGGGATTTTTCTAATACAAATTTTTTTTATTGAAAAAAAGGTTTTCAAATATTTGAAGCAACAATAATGGAACATACATATGAGACGTAGTCAATTATGGATACACTGAAAATGTGTGTTCTTATAATTATTGGGATTTTTTACCAAAAATATGTAGCAGAATACATATTGGGCTAAATTAACCACTTTAGCCCCGGAAGATTTGGCTGCTCAATGACCAGAGCATTTTTTGTGATACGGCACTGCGTCGCTTTAATTGACAATTGCGCAGTCGTGCAATGCTGTACCCAAACAAAATTTATGTCCTTTTTTTCCACAAATAGAGCTTTCTTTTGGTGGTATTTGATCTTTTCTGTGGTTTTTATTTTTTGCACTATAAACAAAAAATGAGTGACAATTTTGAAAAAAACACATTATTTTGTACTTTTTGCTATAATAAATATCCCCATTTTTTTAAAAAAAAGCTATTTTTTTTCTCAGTTTAGGCCGATATGTATTCTTCTACATGGTTTTGGTAATAAAAATCGCAATAAGCGTATATTGATTGGTTTGCGCAAAAGTTATAGCGTCTACAAAATAGGGGATTGATTTATGGCATTTTTATAATTATTATTTTTTTTACTAGTAATGGCAGTGATCTGCGATTTTTATCATGACTGCAACATTATGGTGGACACATTGGACACTTCTGACACATTTTTGGGACTACTGACAATTATACAGCGATCAGAGCTATAAAAATGCACTGATTACTCTATAAATGTCATTGGCAGGGAAGGGGATAACACTAGGGGGTGATCAAGGGGTTAACTGTGTTCCCTGACTGTGTGTTCTAACTGTAGGGGGAGGGGACTGACTATAGGAGATGACAGATCGTGGTTCCTAGCTATTAGGAACTGCATCTCCTCACAGAATAGAACAGGGATGTGCGTGTTTATACACACACATCCCTGTTCTGCCTCTCATGCCCGCGACCGTCAGCCACGAGCATTGGCACCCCCACACGTGCCTGCTATCCCGCTTAAAGGAGCTGACGTATAGCTACGACGGCTCGCAGGGATGTGCCGACCTGCCACAGTATAATGACGGTGGATTGTAGGCAAGGGGTTAATGAAGAAATTCGATTTTTTTAAATTTTTTTTTATTGGCTATTTTTTATAGCAGAAAGTAAAAAAAATATTGTTCTTCAAAATTGTTGGTCTTTTTTTGTTTATAATGCAAAAAATAACAAATGCAGAGGTGATCAAATACCACCAAAAGAAAGCGCTATTTGTGGGGAAAAAAGGGACATAAATTTTGTTTAGGTACAGTGTCGCACGACCGCGCAATTGTCAGTTAAAATACACTGTGCCGTATCCAAAAAATGGCCTAGTCATGAAGGGGGCTAAACCTTCCAGAGGGCAAGTAGTTAATGTGTTTGGTTTTGATGTTCAATATCACTCCGCCCTCTCAGCCCTACTCGGGTCAAGAGAAGTTTCAGAAAAGATCTGTTCCTCTCACAAGTGAGTCTCTGCTTAAAAGATGCCCCCCTTGTGCCACACCTTGACTGTCCTACAACAGGTGATGCTCCTCCCCCTCATGGGGACAATAAAGCCAAAGTGTCAGATTGCCTTTTGTCACTATCAGATACCAAAATGCATCCTTCCAACGACTAACACATTTCAGGATCTGACCCCCAAAAGCTTGAAATCCCACATGCTGATCTTAAAGCCCTGTAAATGAGGATGTTACCTCTTAGCATTTCTACAGGAAATAGTTATGTGTTTCAGCCACAAATAGTTACATAAAAAGAGGAGAAGTTTCCTACCGAAAACACTATATAACAACTGCAAAAGTTGCAATACAGCCATAGAGAAAGGGTGCATTATAATTTTCAGAAAATAACATAAATTATATTTGCTGCCTACAAAACAGAAAAAAGACTGGTCAAAATACGGCATAAACTAAAAACTATAGCCAAGCTTCAAGACATGCTATATTTATGTTATCTGTGCACAGTGCATAGTCTGGCTCTGGTTAGACCATGCAGTGGAACTCAAGTGAAAGTCGTCTTTCTTTCAGAATGTACATCAAAGCCAAAAAATCCTAAGCCATAAATTATGTTAATAATAAATCTCTATTTTTATGGAGAACTATGAATGCATCTAGACTGCTTTTCGTGGCCATAAATTAATTTTACTCAGCCAAGTATAATACACACTGACAACATGTGGCTAACTGAATTGTTTATCATAGTAAGATGCCAGTTAACAAATATGTATAAATAATTTTTGGTTTGAAAATATCAGTGGAAATTATTCAGTGTTGAGTGAATATCTGGTATGTTACTGCTAACAAGCATCACATATCCAGTTTAATATCTATAGAGAAAGACTTCCTGCTACCTATCAGGGATACTTCAGGGGTTTGCACACATTCATCTTTACATCCTCAAGGTGCATGTATCACTTCTGTCTGTGCAAGGAGCTGAAAACACCACAGATTGTGCTATCGATCACGGGTGGGGGGGGGGGGGGGGTTTAATGCTCTCCTGAAATATTTGCAAAATCAATTATAAATATTGCTTTACATATGAAATATTACATATTAACCTCATTATTTGAAGAAAGAGCTTAAGGTACCTTTCCAGTTTATCCTTACTTCCTGCTAAAAAAGCCTGTAGTTTACAGAGTTCAGTAGCTCAACCTGAAATTTGTTTAAACATGAATGTTTTAGAGTAAAGGACCACCCAGAGGTTCCTTGACACAGTCCAGTGTGGTTTCACAAGTGTTTGCAAATGTATGTAAAAAAATCTACTGTTTTAGCCTAGATCAGAGATCTCCAAACTTTCTAAGCAAAGGGCCAGTTTACTGTCCTTCAGGCTTTAGGGGGGCCAGACTCTGGCCAGTGGGAGCCCTGGCATCAGTGCTCCTTTGTTGGTTTTAATTGGGGGGTAGTGCCCCATTGTTGATATTAATAAGAAGAATAGTGCCCCTATTTTTGGTGTCAGTAGGGGTAATGGTGCTCCATCATTGATGTCAGCTGGTGGAATAGTGTCCCAAGGGCCAGATAAAGACAAGCAAAGGGCCACATCTGGCCCCTGGGCCGCAGTTTGGAGACCACTGGCCTAGATAATGGAACAGGTTAATTGGATTCTGCTATTAGACTGCGTACTGGGAAATATGGATGACTTTAATATGCTTGACAGGACCATGACTTAATCCAATTTGTAGATACCAATAGTGCCTAGCTGGATGGAGTGCTAAGGTATTTTCAACTTTTCTGTGTACTGCTCTGCTCGTGCACCTTTTCTTTTGATAGTTATAGATTGATCTTAATAGCTGCTATTTTTCTCATTCTTTCTGAATAGAAATAGAAATAAAAGCCAGGGTATGCGTGCAGGATTAGACTGGGTAAACGGGGCCCACCAGAGGAAATTGGGGTGAGAGGCTCATCTTACAGTGTGGTGGGGTACTGTGAGAGGTGCAAAAAAAAAGGACATTTGTAGGGACATGCTTTGATGGTGAAAGGCTTACACAATATATAAAGCACCATAGTACGTTAGAGCATAATACTATAATGCCCCGTACACACGGTCGGACTTTGTTCGGACATTCCGACAACAAAATCCTAGGATTTTTTCCGACGGATGTTGGCTCAAACTTGTCTTGCATACACACGGTCACACAAAGTTGTCGGAAAATCCGATCGTCCTAAACGCGGTGACGTAAAACACGTACGTTGGGACTATAAACGGGGCAGTGGCCAATAGCTTTCATCTCTTTATTTATTCTGAGCATGCGTGGCACTTTGTCCGTCGGATTTGTGTACACACGATCAGAATTTCTGACAACGGATTTTGTTGTCGGAAAATTTTATATCCTGCTCTCAAACTTTGTGTGTCGGAAAATCCGATGGAAAATGTGTGATGGAGCTTACACACAGTCGGAATTTCTGACAACAAGGTCCTATCACACATTTTCCGTCGGAAAATCCGACCGTATGTACGGGGCATAACACATTACACTATAACACATTACATCAACCCACAACAGCACATCATATTACAACATTATAGCACAATATACACTGTCAATTACAGTAAATAATATCAAACTAGACATGTGTAATTCTTTTAGTTCCAAATTAATTTTTTAATGAATTTAGACAAATGTGTTCATTCGGAAATATGTGAATTTCAGAATATTCAAGTTTAAAAATTCTTCTGAATTTTCAGAAATGAGAAAACTCGTAAATTCAAAAATGTGAAAATTTGAAATTTCGGAAATTCGGAAATTCGAAAATGAAAAATTCAAAAATCTGAAAATTCAAAAATTCTAAATCCTAAAATCTGAAAATTTGAAATTCAAAAATTCAAAAATTCCAATTCGAGAATTCAGAAATTCAAAAATAAGAATGAAAATCTGAAAATTCAAAAGAACGAAAATCCGATAATAAGAAGGAAAATCCGAAAATTCAAAAACCTGAAAATTCAAAAATCTGAATAATAACTAACTAATAATAACTTAACTGTTACTATTAAATTATAGGTATTGGAATTTCCTTCCAAATTTAGCTGTTAGTGATCATAACAAATATGAATTTATCCAAAGTTATGAATTATTTGTAATAACGAATGCTGTATGGAAACAAATGGAACATAACGAATTAATAATAATAACAATAATAATAATAAAAACGTAATAATATTATTATTTAGTTCTGTTCCATTTGTTTAGATGTGGCATTCTTTATTTTGGATAATTCGTAACTTCAGATACATTTGTATCCGTTATGTTCACTAACAGCCAAATTTCCAATAAAATTCCAATACCTATAATTTAATAGTTAATTATTATTAGTTAGTTAATAATTCAAATTTTTGGATTTTCGTTCTTTCGAATATTCGGATTTCAAGTTCTTATTTTCGGATTTTCGAACTTTTGAGTTTTCTAACTTCTGAATTTCCGAATTTTCTAATTGACGAACTTACGAATTTATGAATCCCGAATTTTCAGATTTACAAAATTTTCACATTTTTGAATTTCCGAATTCCGGAAGAAAACAAAAAAACAAATGAAATGAAAATGAACACATTTTTTGGCAGTGCACATGTCTAGCTACAACAACATCATGCAATGACTGCAACTATCAGTCCACAGGACCAAAGATAATTTGCAAAATGAAACTTTTTCATTACCTATGCTTTTCTGCACACAGTCTATAGACAGGGAGTCAAGTACACTTTATTTTAAGTGCAGTTGCACTCTTGCTCAAGAGCTTAATAAATGAGGAGATGCTCTGTTGACTTTCACCACCCAATCATGTGCAAGCAAAAATGCATTTTTTTTTTCCTCGAGGGCAAGTTCACGCCACATGCAGTTCAGTGTGTTTTTTTCTGCATCAAAAATGCATGAAAAGTAGGTTATATGGTTTTCAATGGCATAGTTCACACCAGTGCTTGCAGCTCCAGTGTGTTCCGGGTATAGAAAAAAAAGTAGAACATGCTGCATTTTTCCTGCACTGGACTGTACTGGAATGCTGTAAAACGCATCAAAAATGCATTGGAATGCACTGGATTGCATATGTCTTTACTTAAGATGGAGAAAAAAGAGGGGGAAATGCACTGGACTGCACCAAAAACAAACTGGAATGCATCAAAAACATGGCAAATATGGGCATGCCGAAAAAGCATCTGGAACGCATCCGGACTGCGTTGCTATGTTGTGAACTGGCCCTGAATGTGATTGGGTGTTTTTTTGCAACGTGAAGCTACACCTCATTTACTAAGCTCTGGAGCAAATGCCCTTGCAGAGTGGAACTGCACTTGCAATGTGCACAATCTATTTGCCTTTAGTAATTCAACCCCTTTAAGTAAATGTAATAGGAAGAGTGCAATGGTCAAGATGAAGAGATTAGCCCCTCATAATTTGTGCCAATAGCACCACTCCCTCCCACCTGTTCACCTCATATTCATTCATCAGCAGCTCCCCAAAAGTAAAGCCCTCTTAGAGAGAGCACCCAGCACCATTGGTCGCTAGGATGCAGGTGGCTGGCTCACACAGCATCTTTGATTATTAGAATGCAGGCAGCCGCTAGCGTCCTAGCAGCCAAGGAGCAAGGATCTGTCATTTAGTGGTAGTATCAATATCACCTCTAAATAAAAGACTTCTGGGCTGCAGCGGCCACAGATTTGTAGGCAAGATGAACTGGCCACATTTGGCCATCTAGTTTGATTGTTTGTCAAACTGCAAACATGTAACGTTTGAGCCCAGATCTACACTGACTTGAACTTGAATCTTATCCCTATTAGACAGTTGTCACTGAAACATATATCTCCATTGACCAAGTTCCACTCTATTCCTGTTCTGCAGACAACTCTCACATTTTTTGCCTTCTGTTTCATGTTCTGTGACATTTGTTATCAGGGCAGTTAGAGAGAGTAATGCCTTGTACACACGATCGGATTGTTGGCCAACAAAACCGTGGAATTTTGTCCAAAGGGTGTTGGCTCAAACTTGTCTTGCATACACACGGTCACACAAATGTTGGCCAACAATTACATACGTAGTGACGTACTAGACGTACTACCTGGTTTTTCAGCTCTTTAGCGCCACCATTTAGGCTCCTTCTGCTAATTTTGTGTTAGTAGAAGTTTGGTGAGTGTTGATTCATGCTTTTCTTTTCGCGTTGTTCATTTAGCACTTTTCAGTTTGCGGTTTTTATTTCGTGCTTTTCAGTTCGTCTCTGCACAGCCATTCGTCAACCAGACATGTTGCGGAATCGGAGGAGATAACGTGTTATTTATTATTGTCCTTGGAGTCATTGCTTTGACATTATTTTTTTGGTTGAATAATGATTTGATTTGGTATATTTTCTATATTTTTGGATGCATAGAATGCACTTTTTGGTTAAGTTCTATTGGCAGATAGCATGTCTAATTTTATTTGTTTTCTTTTTTAATGCACAATAAAACAATTGTGGAGAATAATACTTGGCTATGTGTTTCACTTCAAATGACAGTTTGGGAGTAGGCAGTTACATTTAAAAAATATATGTAAAATTAACAAGGGACACCAACATAGTTGTATCTTTGATATTAAAAAAAAAACAGGATAATGATGTTGTGGTAACTTGCACAAATTTAAAAAAAAAAAATAATAATAATATTATTCTTGATATCAGTAGAAAAAAAAGCCTTTGAAAATTTGTTTGCAACTCTGTCAATATCACCAGCAAAGCAGCCTTATTATTATCCCATTAAAGAAGAAGAGAATTGAGCGCTGCATTTGGAGATTTCATCATTTTGCCACGTCACGAATGTTAATTCTCCATTACAAACGCTAGTTTACAAGACCAACCACTTCTGCTTCTTTTGTCAGACGGACTTGTGTACACACAATTGGAAATCTGACAACACACATTTGTTGGTGGAAAATTTGAAAACATGCTAGAAAGTCCGACAACAAATGTCTGATGGAGCATACACATGGTCGGATTTTCCGCCAACAGCCTGTCGGAAAGTCCGATCGTGTGTACGGGGCTTTAATCTCTCAGGGACACAGATATCAATAAAAACCAGACAGGGAAACTTTTCATATCAGCAATTACTTGAACCCACCTAGCTCTCTCCCCACAAATGGCTTTATTGGGAGTTAGCATAGAAAACTGACCTCCCCAATGACGTGCACTCTTGATGCACATCCTCATTGCGGCAAGACTTACTATTGCTAGAAAATTGAAAAGTGCACTCCCTCCTTTGTTTCAAGATACCCTACAAATTCTCAATCAATACTACCTCATTGAATTTACCTTTGCCAAAGCCCAGTTTTAGCTCACTAAATTTTAAAAACACTGGGGATGTCTCCCATATCTTTTCTTCCTCCAAATATAATCACCTCTTGTTGGCCTCAGCTATACATCTTTACAACCTGATATATTGTCAATTTAAGCTGCATCCTTTTTGTTGATTGTACTATTCTTTTTTTTATATATAATATTTTACACTGTCCAGCAAACCTCCAGGATTAAATCAGAACCTATCTCTCAGCAGCTATGCATGCTGTAGTGGATGGATTTCTGCTATGAATCCCCTGATCTGCTCCAGTCACAAATAAATCACTCTATATAGAATAATGATTGCTTTATTCACTCAATCGCACCACCTTTAATATACCTATTAAATGTTATGTACTTCAGAAATGTCCTATCACTGTACTAGTCTATTATGACATGCCTTCTCAACCGTTTGTTTGTTGCCATACTATCTCTAATAAAGTAAAAATTGAAAGTGAAAAAAAATGACAGTTGTTCCAAACCCTCTCATCTCTATCCAAATCTAAAAAAAAAGCATTGCCTTTAGTTATACTTGAAATGTTTAAGAAACTGCAGTGTGGCACTGCAAAAAAGAAGCTCACAAACTATACTATTAAACTGTTTTGTGAACCTAAACCGACTTTAGGGTCTACGCTCCAGCCTCTATGTCTCCCATTCGGTGTGTTCCACTGAGAGTGCAACCCCCATGACTAAGCCCCATGGGTGGGGCAAAACATGCCTGAGGGGAGTTGCCTAGATGGATTTAGGCTGACACTGCTATCACCTGTTACACGCTGGGCTTGTATTGTGCGCAGTGGCTGAGATTTTTCTCTAACTGTTCTGCGTATTAAACTGTTTTGACACTGGTCAATGTCATGGTTATGCAATAGAGTTTTTTCTGTCAGCTTACCTGTCTCCATGTGTTCATCGCTAAAGACCAGCTGCCTCTCACCTGACTGGTTTTATAACCTCTCCTCTAAGCATGGCCCCACCCCAGGCCCTATCAGGGAACCCTATATTAACCTGTGCACTGCAAGCCAGCAGTGCTGATCAACCATTGTGTGTTAGCCTCCGTGTGTACTTGCTGTGCTTCCTATGTCTGATTCCTGTTACCGACTTTGGCCTGTTCTCGACTCTCCCTGTCTGCTTGTTACCCTGACCTTTGGCGTGTTATGTTTATCCTTGTCTGCTAGTCGCCCTGACCTTTGGCTCACCCCTTATTTCCCTGTCGTTCCAGCCTGCTGCCTCCTTTCTCTTCTCCTGTAGTCTATGGTGAGCGTGAGCTGTGAGACCCTCTTCTTCCATTGACTCCAAAACAGGTCCGGATAAGACAGTTACTGGAGTCAAGTTGCACATGCTCAGTTTGGTGTGTATTGCTAGAGAGTTTTTTTTTTCATGGGAGAGTGTAATCAAATCAGCACTGTCCAGACAGAGGGTCAGGGGTGCTGGATCCTCATAGGACAGTCAGTGCAGAATAAAAACTCCTCCTAAAGGCTTTAACCAGGCACTGATAGAAGTCACAACACTATTTTAGGCTGCTGATGAGAAAAGGTATTTAGCAGTTTATATTTACTAAAATAATTACATTTCCATGTTCTGTGTACTGTGGGAGATATAGTGAATGCAGTGTTCTGGGTTTAGTAACACTTTAAGCCTTAGTTTTTTGTTAAAAGTATATTTTCCTATAGCTTTTAGATCTGTTGTGGCTGCCACTTCCACAGGTCAGTTAAGGTCTATTACCACTGGAGATAAAATGAGGTGTCGCAGCCAAAATTTCTTTAACATGCAGCTGTTCCTATGGCTTGTTGCGTCTATTTCTTTTGAGACCCATAAGAAAACATTACAGTTTAAAGCCAAACTTCAGGAGATTAGCAACCCCCACCTCCATCCACCCTTTCTCCCCCTTTCACTATAACTAACTGCTGTCATAAAATCGTGACTATCCAAATGCTCAATTTACTTACCTGAAGCTTCTGTCTTGGTACAAACCTTCTCTCTTTTTCTGTGTACTTCCTGGGATCCATCTTGGGCTATCCACTGTCTTCATCATGTGGACACCTCCTGCTGATGGAAGTGACACTTCTATCAACTAAGTTCTCTATCATAGGCTCCAGAAGTAGGAAAAGTCAAGGGGGGTGTGAGGGGGACCAGTGCCCCAGAAGATAATGAATAGGGAAAATGCCTGGTCTCCAGGGCAGGAAATTAGTCTCATAGCGGAAACTGGGACTTTGACCCATTACACTGCAGGATGGATTAGGAAGAGGTGTTTAGAATCAAGCCTGAGGTGTAAGGTAATTGATATACAATGCACTATTTAAATTCAATTTTTTCCTGGACTGGAGTTTCATTCAATTACATTATATAAATTAATGGAGATTTAAGCTTTTTCATGTATAGTCAAGTATTTTTTTTGACCTCTGTTGTTCACACATATATGTCATGTCAGCACATGTCTAGTTACTTTCAAAGCCAATTCAGATGGGTTGTTAGCCCTCTCCATAATCAGTCTCAAAATCTATGTGATTTTAAAGATTTTTATCTAACTTTTAATTTAAATCCCATAATGCTTTTTATGACCTGAGTTAGTGTATGCTTTATTTAGTTAGTGTATGCATTCTATCATATGCCTCTCGTTGACTCAGAAAGTGGGAGGCAAGCGCTAGGCCAGCAGAGGGGGGGGGGGGGTGGTGGTAATTTAGACAGTCTGTGAACACTTTTAATCCATGCCTTTTATACATGGATTTTCTGGCTACTGTTTCCTACTTTGCTGAAATCTATTCATTGTGGTTTTTAAAGGCTCTTCATCATCACTTTACACAATTCACAAACACTTTCAATTTGCTGAACTCAATTTATAACTCTGGCAGCTTTATATGGTTCTTTTACTCCAGTGAAGGGTGATTTTAGTACCCATGACAACAAGTAGTTATGTCTATGCATTAGTATAATGGTGAATTCCCATCTAGAACCAAAATGAACCAAGAGCAATGACATGTTTATTTCCCAGTGATTGATGTTTTTCTTTATATAAAGCTCACACCTACAACTATTTTTAAATAACATTTTTGACATTGATGTGGGAGCATTTTGATTTCAACAAGGTTCTCCATTTTGGATAATGTAACTTTCACTTTATTTCCCTAAGTATTTCATCACACTGGGGCCTTTTTTTTTACAAAGTCCTGAAGCAAAATACACAAAAAACTATTTATCATAGGGCTCTTTTACACTGGTGGCCAGAGTGCAGTAAAAATAGGCAGCTGAGTCGCAGTTTTACTGCACTCCCCTCTTCCCCCGAGCTGCTCACCAGAATTCTAACATTACTGCCTAACAGTTGTGATGCTTCACTTTGTGGGCACCACAATTTTAACTAGGACTACAGAGTTGGACAGGCAGCACTACCCACCAAACTCACCCATTGAGATCAATGGGGCTGTGGTGCAACTGCAAATCTGTAAATTTGTAAATCTGCCATTTAGTAAGTGAAAGAAAATCTATCCATCTATCAAAGGGAAGCAAGCATAAGGAAGGAAGTAAGGAAGTTTTGGTTTTAGGTCAAAAAGTTTAATTTTGGTCTCTTCTGACGAGAGCACCTTCTTCCACATGTCTGCTGTGTCCCCCACATGGCTTCTCTCAAACTGCAAACGGGACTTCTTATGGCTTTCTTTCAACAATGGCATTCTTCCTGCCACTCTTCTGTAAAGGCCAGATTTGTCGAGTGCACAACTAATAGTTATCCTGTGGATAGATTCTCCCACCTGAGCTGTGGATCTCTGCAGCTCCTCCAGAGTTACCATGGGCCTCTTGGCTGCTTCTCTGATGAATGCTCTCCGTACCAGACCTGTCAGTTTAGGTGGACAGCCATGTCTTGATTAAAGATGAGCCGAACACCCCCCCGGTTCGGTTCACACCAGAACTTGCGAACAGGCAAAAAATTCGGATGAACACATGAACACCATTAAAGTCTATGGGACACAAACATGAAAAATCAAAAGTGCTCATTTTAAAGGCTTATAGAGTGGGGCAAAAAAGTATTTAGTCAGCCACCAATTGTGCAAGTTCTCCCACTTAATACGATGAGAGAGGCCTGTAATTGTCATCATAGGTATACCTCAACTATGAGAGACAAAATGTGGAAACAAATCCAGACAATCACATTGTCTGATTTTTGAAAGTATTTATTTGCAACTTATGGTGGAAAATAAGTATTTGATCAATATCAAAAGTTCATCTCAATACTTTGTTATATATCCTTTGTTGGCAATGACAGAGGTCAAACGTTTTCTGTAAGTCTTCACAAGGTTGTCACACACTATTGCTGGTATGTTGGCCCATTCCTCCATGCAGATCTCCTCTAGAGCAGTGATGTTTTGGTGCTGTCGCTGGGCAACAAGGACTTTCAACTCCCTCCAAAGGTTTTCTATGGGGTTGAGATCTGGAGACTGGCTAGGCCACTCCAGGACCTTTAAATGCTTCTTACGAAGCCACTCCTTGGTTGAACGGGCAGTGTGTTTGGGATCATTGTCATACTGAAAGACCCAGCCACGTTTCATCTTCAATGCCCTTGCTGATGGGAGGAGGTTTGCACTCAAAATCTCACGATACATGGCCCCATTCATTCTTTCATGTACACGGATCAGTCGTCCTGTTCCCTTTGCAGAGAAACAGCCCCAAAGCATGATGTTGCCACCTCCATGCTTCACAGTAGGTATGGTGTTCTTTGGTTTCAACTCAGCATTCTCTCTCCTCCAAACATGACGAGTTGTGTTTCTACCAAACAGTTCTACTTTGGTTTCATCTGACCATATGACATTCTCCCAATCCTCTTCTGGATCATCCAAATGCTCTCGAGCCAACCTCAGACAGGCCCGGACATGTACTGGCTTAAGCAGGGGGACACGTCTGGCACTGCAGGATCTGAGTCCCTGACGGCGTAGTGTTTTACTGAGAGTAGCCTTTGTTATGTTGGTCCCAGCTCTCTGCAGGTCATTCACTAGGTCCCCCCATGTGGTTCTGGGATTTTTGCTCACCGCTCTTGTGATCATTTTGACCCCACGGGGTGAGATCTTGCGTGGAGCCCCAGATCGAGGGAGATTATCAGTGGTCTTGTGTGTCTTCCATTTTCTAATTATTGCTCCCACAGTTGATTTCTTCACACAAAGCTGCTTGCCTATTGCAGATTCAGTCTTCCCAGCCTGGTGCAGGTCTACAATTTTGTTTCTGGTGTCCTTCGACAGCTCTTTGGTCTTCACCATAGTGAAGTTTGGAGTGTGATGTTTTGAGGTTGTGGACAGGTGTCTTTTATACTGATAACAAGTTCAAGCGGGTGCCATTAATACAGGTAATGAGTGGAGGACAGAGGAGCCTGTTAAAGAAGAAGATACAGGTCTGTCTTGCTTGTTTGTAGGTTTCCAAATACTTATTTTCCACCATAATTTGCAAATAAATTATTTCAAAAATCAGACAATGTGATTGGATTTGTTTCCACATTTTGTCTCTCATAGTTGAGGTATACCTACAATGACAATTACAGGCCTCTCTCATTTTTTTAAGTGGGAGAATTTGCACAATTGGTGGCTGACTAAATACATTTTTGCCCCACTGTATGTAAGTTATTTCCATAAAGTATTTGGGGACCCAGGTCCTGCCCCAGGGGACATGTATCAAAGCAAAAAAAGTTTTAAAAGCGGCAGTTTTTTCGGGAACAGTGATTTTAATAATGCCTAAAGTGAAACAATAAAAATGAAATATTCCTTTAAATATTGTGCCTGAGGCGTGTCTATAGTATGCCTGTAAAGTGATGCAGTTTTCCCGTGTTTAGAACACTACCATAGCAAAATGACATATCTAAATGAAAAAAGTAATTTAAAACTAATCGCGGCTGTAATGAATTGTCGGGTCTCGGCAATATAGATAAAACTCATTGGCGTAGGGGTCCCCCCAAAATCCATACCAGACCCTTATCCGAGCATGCAACCTGGCAGGCTGCAGGAAAAGAGGGGGGAATGAGAGAGCGTCACTCCCAAAGCACCTTGTCCCCATGTTGAAGGGGTAAGGGCCTCATCCCAACAACCTTTGCCCGGTGGTTGTGGGGGTCTTCTTATCGGAATCTGGAAGACCCCTTTAACAAGGGGACCCCCAGATCCCGGCCCCCCCTATGTGAATTTGTAACAGGTACATTGTTCCTCTACCAATTCACAAAAAAAGTGTCAAAAATAGTAAAAATGACAAGAGACACTTTGGACAAGTCCTTTATTAAAAATAAATAAATAAAAATGTCCTGCGATGTAAATCTATCTCATTCCTCCCGTCGAACTGAAAAAAGAAAAAATGCAACAGCTCCGCCTCCATGGGAGGCTCTCGCCGAGTGACGCTCCCCCCTATGTGGCCTGGTATGGTTCAGGAGGGGGTCTCTCTCGTCCCCCCTCTTTTCCTGCAGCCTGCCAGGTTGCGTGCTCGGATAAGGGTCTGGTATGGATTTTGGGGGGACCTCTATGCCATTTTGTTTATTTTGGCGCAGGGTTCCCCTTAAAATCCATACCAGACCTGAAGGGTCTGGTATGGATTTTAGGAGGACCCCTACACCATTTTTATTTTGGTGGGACCCCCATGGAAATTTTTTTAAATTTTGGTTCTGGGTTCCCCTTAATATTCATACCAGACCAAAAGGGCCTGGTAATGGACTGGGGGGGGGACCCATGTTGTTTTTTTCAATGAGTTTTATCTATATTGCCAAGACTTGACAATTCATTACAACCACAATCAGTTTTAAATGACTTTTTTCCTTTAGAAATGTCATTTTGCTTTGGTACTGTTCTAAACACAGGAAAAAATGTAGTTAGGGGTATGAATACAAATGCACGCCACACTTTTAACATATTTATTTGTAAAAAAAATTGAAAACCATTTTTTATTTTCTTTCCACTTCACAATTATGTGCCACTTTGTATCACATAAAATCCCAATAAAATATATTTAACCACTTGCCGCCCGCCATATAGCAGAATGACGGCGGCAAAGTGGTTTCAATATCCTGACTGGATGTCATATATTGTTATATCAGTCTGACACCCCGCAGTACTGATCTAGGTAAAGAGTCTCTGACGGAGACTCTTTACCACGTGATCAGCCATGTCCAATCACGGCTGATCACAATGTAAATAGGAAGAGCCGGTGATCGGCTTTTCCTCACTCGCGTCTGACAGACGCGAGTAGAGGAGAGCCGATCGGCTGCTCTCCTGACAGGGGGGTCTGTGCTGATTGTTTATCAGCACAGCCCCCGCTCGGATCCTACCCAGGACCACCAGGGAAGCCGCCCAGGACCACCAGGGAAGCTGCCCGGGACCACCAGGGAAACCAGCCACACTGGACCACCAGGTATGCCCCCTAGACCCCCAGGGAAATACTAACCAGTGCAAAGGCAGCTGCCAATCAATGCCCAGGCAGCTGCCAATCAGTGCCCACTCCAATGCCTACCACTGCCAGTGCCACCAGGGATGCCTATCAGTGCCGCGTATCAGTGCCACGTATCAGTGCCCATCAGTGCCACGTATCCATGCCCATCAGTGCCCATCAGTGCCGCCTATCAGTGCCCAGCAGTGCCGCCTATCAGTGCCCAGCAGTGCCACCCATAAGAACCCATCTTTGCAGCCTTTCAGTGCCCATCAGTGTCGCCCATCAGTGCCCACCAGTGCCACCCAGTGCCACCCATGAGTACCCATCAGTGCCGCCTAATAAATGCCCATCAGTGCTGCATATCAGTGCCACCCATCAGTGCCGCCTACCAGTGCCCATCAGTGCCACATATCAGTGCCCATCGTCAGTGCCCACTCATTGGTGCCACCTCATCAGTGCCGCCTGATCAGTGCCTGTCAGTGCTGCCTTATCAGTGCCCATCAGTAAAAGAGAAAATGTACTTATTTACAAAATTTTTAAACAGAAACAAAAGCAAACCTTTTATTTTTTTCAAAATTTTCGGTCTTTTTTTATTTGTTTAGCAACAAATAAAAACCGCAGAGGTGATCAAATACCACCAAAAGAAAGCTCTATTTGTATGAAAAAAAGGACATACATTTTGTTTGAGTACAGTGTTGCATCTATTTGTTGCATCTATCAAGCTCTATTTGTGGGAACAAAATGATAAAAATTTCGTTTGGATACAGTGTAGCATGACCGCGCAATTGTCATTCAAACTGTGACAGCACTGAAAGCTGAAAATTGGTCTGGGCAGGAAGGTGTCTAAGTGCCCTGTATTGAAGTGGTTAAATGTTTGGTTGTAACATGACAAAACGTGGAAAACGTCAAGGGGTATGAATACTTTTTCAAGGCACTGTAACTAACTGCCCAAGCTCTATGTGCATTAGGTTCTGTGTTGAGGGACTTTTGTTCTCTTTAAGAATGTTTTTCATTCTATTACGCATCCCTTGAAGCTTGAAGCAGGTGAAAGGTAGGGCAGAAGGAGGTCAAAGTCAGGTCAAATGAAGCTTTCAATTAATCCTATATGATCTCAGAAGTGACTTAATATGATGTCAAACTGATTCAATCAACACAATCCCATAGCCTATTAATACAGGCTCCTAATGTGCATCTGGCAATTTTTCAGTACAGAATAAAGGATCCCAATTCAAAATCAACATATTGAGATGCTTCGAACTGCTCTTTCCTAAACTAACAGATGCCTATGCATAGAGCATAACCCTTGCTCTTGGGCTTTATAAGACTTAAGGCCATGTACAAATAGGTTTCTGCCTGTATAAGAAGTGTGTGCAGCAAGATTTTACAAAGTATTTGCAAAGCTTTTAGCAAACTTCAATCAGGCTATCGTGAAGCCTTTACAGCATACATCAGCTCCATTTTTGGAAGGTAAAAACAATTCCTAACGTTGAGAACTTTTTTTCTCCTGTATTCTCCCCCTACATTCTACACAATAGCAGAATGTTTCATCATCTTTGGAAATGTTTAGTACCTTTATTGTGCTGCAGCCTTACACTTCTTGCTTCTTTTCCTATGACTCCCCGTTGCCTCCTTGAATGTCCAATTCATACATCTTAGGAAGCACTGAGGGGCGCATGCCACTGCAAGAGCTGATTATGACTGTGATGCCTGCCAGGTATTTGGGAACTTGGCAGAGACAGCATATTTATGCATAAATGGGGGACTCCCACACATGGGCACAAATGATGCAGATCTCTAAGTCACAGATATCCAAAACCAGCAGCATGCATGTGCACGTATGGGATTCCCCCGTGCATGCACAGACACACCAACAGGCCTTTGCCAGGTCCCAAATTCTTGGTAGAGACCTGTGACATATCTTGGGGGAGGAGTTAATATACAATGGTGACATTATGTTTTGTAGCCAGTTATAAGTAAAGCCATGTTTGGTTAAATGCATTAGCAGGTTACATTCATGGATTTTCTAGCCTGTTTATAATAAAGTTCATCATGCTGCAAAGTTCCTGAACAAGTGTCAGCTTCTTTATAGTGTATACAGAGATCTGTGCCACATCTGTGCAAGTGCAAGGTATTTCAAGATAGTGGTGCAGAAGAGAATTTTGGAAGGGTGAATTTCCTCTTTAAATAGGTGGTCACTCTAAAAAAGCTGGAAGGCTTTTAGTAGGTTTCAGTACTACTCAGCCTGCTAAAGCTTGAAAGTCGCTTTCCCCTCTAAATCTGTGTTTAACATCCCCAGATTTGAACTGAAGGTTGAACAATGCCTTTGAAACTTGCTAAAAGCTAGGCAAATACACCAAGCACAATTATAAACGCAACACTTTTGTGTTTGCCCCTATTTATCATGAGCTGAACCCAAAGATCTACAACTTTTTCTACTTGCACAAAAGGCCTATTTCTCTCAAATATTTATCACAAATCTGTCTAAATCTGTATTAGTGAGAACTTCTCCTTTGCTGAGATAATCCATCCACTTTACAGGTGTGGCATATCAAGATGCTGATTAGACAGCATGATTATTGCACAGGCGTGCCTTAGGCTGGCCATAATAAAAGGCCACTCTACAGTAAAATGTGCAGTTTTATCACACAGCACAATGCCACAGATAGGTGTAAACCTTGTGAGCTGCTAAAATAAATAAATAGATGAAAAATAATGTGAAAATAAAAATAAAAAATAAAATATAAAATCAAGTAGACAGCTGCCAGCACTCCCCACACTTCCCTATATGTGACAATACAAAATTATATAAAAATGTGCAGTGCTGAGACCAAACAATAAATAAAGATGAAATAACTATAAAGAATATATATATATATATATATATAAATATATATATACTGTATATGTATATATATACTGTATATATATATATATATATATATATATATATATATATATATATATATTTATTGCACAGATATAAAAAATATATTAAACGAATGTATTAAATCAGTATTAAATATATCCTGTCAAGCAAATCCAAAACCGTGCAAATAGCATTCAATTATTTGTAATGTCCAAAATAAAGTGCCAGTTCTCCATGTGCTGCACAATATCCTTAATAATTGTTGAATGAGAATTTTTGACAATCCATCGTAAAAACATGGATAAAAGTGATGATGGTGCCTTCATGCAGTGTGCACGCAGTCCTAGTGTACCCTCCACCAGATGTACCCTCATCTTAAGGGCTTTGTACAAAAGCCTGTGGTAAATATTAACAGCTTAAGAGATCCTCCTGTAATTCCTCCTTCCTGTGATAGCTAGTTGGCTCAAAATGGCAACTCCTTCCTCCTGGTTACCAGCAACCTCCTCTCACATATGTCACATGTAGAAACAACAGAGGCTTGCAATAGTGTGATATTGTTTTTTAAAAACATTTATTACAGTTTAAACTCCACAAGAATTACACTCACATTTCATGATAAAACAACACACCTTAAGATGCTCATGTGTGATGGGGTGATAGGGTCACCTGAAAACGGATCTGCAGTCCCAGTCAGTGGTGTTCACCCTGTCCTAAACCTGTCCTCCACAGCACTTCCAAGCGGAGGAGCTTGATCGGCTGACGCGGAAGGAACCAGGAAGTGCTGTGGAGCACAGGGTTAGGACAGGGGCAGGTCTGTGCAAGATGATTCCCAGATTTTTTTTTAAGCTTTCAGTTTATTGATTTTTCTGTTATTTTAAATAGTTCTAATGTTCCTGTTTCAAAGTGGTCATAGCTAGCTCCTCCATAATGTTTGGTACATGGGCCTTTCAACCAAAGGCTGCTCAATGTGACTAAAAAGGTACCAAGTTGTGCATTGGATACACAAATGAAATGTGAGCAACAACAAACAAACTGAGCATTTTAATCCTATATCAGAGGATGTGTAATTTGTTTAATATTTGCTTTATTTCTATTTCAATTTCCGTAGACATATACACAAATGACATTTCACGTAAATGCCACAGTGATAATGACCATATTCAACAGATATTTAAACATTTGTTTATATTCCATATCAAGTCATGTTTATAAATTGAATGCCTTTTTTTTACGATTCTTTCACGTTACTCTTTGTTTGAACAAACCTTTTTCGTTCAGATAATATGATCATGTTTAAATAATGTCCTTGAAATTGTGCCTTGCACAACATAATATGAAGCAGTAGGCCTGTGAGCACTTGTAATATTTCTACTTTGATTCCCAGTGCTGCTGACAGCTATCAGAAGATTTAGGGTTGGAAGCTGAAAATGTACACATTAAAACTTTTCCTTCTGTAGAAATAAGCATCATTTAATAAGATATATTTCTGAAAGATATGACTATGCAATAACTGTTTACCATGAATATAATAAATTATCTAAGTGATGTATCAAAATGCTGCATAGCTGACAAGCTGAGATAAATATAGTACGATTGCATTATACAAGACATAAAGGTCTTTATGTATTAACATGTACTTACTAAGAAATGGAGTTGCATCTTGTCAGCTACCAATTAGCATCTCACCTGTTGTGAAACCTTAAATCCAATTGGTGGCTGTGGGGTAATCACTCCTGCTCTTTGTAAGAACAGGTAGTTTAGAAGGCCCAAAGGTTTTAATAAAATATGAAGAATGCTTCACTGTTAGTTCAGTGCTTACATTATGCTACATACATACGGGTACTGCTGCAGGAGTTAATTCAACAGCCTTGCTCCATCTGTGCTCAGTCACCTTTCTTGATAAAGGTAGCAGGAAGAAACAATTTAAGTTATAAACATTCCTTTTCACTATTCATGCGTATGATTCCAAAGGACATAGCTAAAATATCCTCCAGGAGCAGCCATGTAATCTGTAAACACTCCCTGTATGAAACCTACCTCACATTAAGCATTTATTCCGAAAATAAAGCTTTCCAAAAACACTTAAAACATATAGAAGCTTTTGCTGCACACAAGTCCCATTCATCACTGTGCATTTGATATAGTAACTACTGTCAAGATGCATACAGTTATTTACAGTGCTTGGCAGACTGAAGACCAACCATTAAAATAAAATATTTTTTACAGAGAAACATTGATCTTTATTAAGTTACTGGTAGATCCTTTAATTGGGAGCCTTGGTCTTGTTAAAAGATGAGAACTACAGAGGAAGGATCTCTCTGTATTACAAAATGATTGATCTCCAAACTAAGGGATTTCTAGCTTTGCTTGAAAAGCCTGCCACTGGTACTAGTTGATCTGAAGAATATGGATCCAACTTTGCAAAAAAAAGTTTTAAGGAGTTCAGAGTCTTTACAGCTGCATCACTTTCTGAACAAGGGGGGTTGGCATTTGGTTACGTGGTAGCAACCAGGTTATAGCCTTTTAGTTGCCCCTGCATGCATTTCAAGTAGGTTTGCATGTATTATTATAACCTAAGAACAATAGATCTATTGACTGCATACAGCAACGGTTTTTAAGGAGAAACAATCGGTGGTTGATACTTGCCAACGCGGGATTTATTGCAATTTCAGCAGCTTCAAAGTACAAGAAAGCTTTATTTTAAAAATTGCTACTCTAGCACAAGTGATTTTCCTCAGTGAAGAGGAGGAAAAGCCACCTAGCTAACCCATTGTCACAGCCATTGAAGTCCTGTTGCTTTTGCAAGCAAATGTCCCTTCATAATAAAACATAAGTGCAGGTTTTAGCCCAATAGTGGGTCTACCCTTTGGAGAATCTAGCACTTTCTAAAATGGAGGAAATTAGTAGATTTCAGAAGCAGGAGGTCAGGAAAGAAACCACTATAACTGAGCTCTTTTCCTGAAATGAATATCAAATGTTATTTAGTGCAGGGCATGGGAAATGTCCATACTCAGTGGTGACTCACGTGTCCAGAAAAAGCAGAAAATCATTGATTGTTTAAGAAGACCCGATAATTAAAAGAAACAGGTGCGCTAATCTATAAGAATATTCACAGTGCAAAAATACACATGACAAAAATTTAACGGCATAAAGTCCACTCCTATAAAAACAAATGTATAAAAATAAATAAAAAAATTGGATGAAATGACTCATAAAGTGAACAAAAAGATGTGCATGAAAAATGTCCAACTGACAAACCCTTATACAAAACGGAACTGAGTGAACCAAATATGTGAAAAGTTTTGCGCTCTTCAGGGGAATTGGACAAACCAAATATAAGGGAACTTCAGTGCTCTTCAAAACACAAAGGGGGTTATTTACTAAAGCCAAATCCACTTTGCACTGGAAGTGCACTTGAAAGTGCACTAAAAGTGCACTTGGAAGTAAAGTCGCTGTAGATCAGAGGTGAACATACAAGGAAAATAAAAAAACAGCATATTAGCTTGCACATGATTGGATAATAAAATCAGCAGAGCTTCCACTAATTTCAGATCTACTTCTTAGATTTAGAGCAACTGCACTTCCAAGTGCACTTTCAGTGTACTTTCAAGTGCACTTGCAGTGCAAGGTGGATTTGCCTTTTGTAAATAACCCCCAAAGACTTTAATATCCCATCCATCACCACATAGATTCACTTCTTACCAGATAGCAGTAGTTTCAAGCATTGGATATTAATCCCACCAGTCTCCAAGAGACTGGGCTGTAAAAGCAAAACAAATTCCAGATAACAGCAGTATCAGACACTGGACAATAATCCCATCAGTAGGTGAATAGGATAATTGGATAAAAACAAACAACAAAAAAGAGCAATTGTGAAGGTTTCAGTTGCCCAGAGGAGAGCCCAGAGGAGGTGAGATCCTCATCTCCTCTGGGCAACTGAAACCTTCACGATTGCTCTTTTTTTTGTTTGTTTTTATCCAACTGCAAACTGGACCAGAATTTTTTACTTTTCCATCAACTCTGGCAGGCTCCCTCCATCTTGAGGTCTTTTCAGGGCTGAAAAGTGCTTGTTCCAGGCAGATTTGACATACTAGCTTGGCAGAGAGAGTATCACCGCTCCAGGTCCGGACTATATCCTATGGGCTGGTAGGCAAAACATCTGAAACAGATCCTGTATTCCTCTCCTCTCTTGTTTTGATTTATGATATTGAGGGTCCTTCCTGCTGCCTGTATATTGATCTTTTGGACAGAGCTGCCCTGATCTGCTTGGTTTGCCTGGCTATCCTGGTCATCCTCCCCCTGTATCGCTAACCTTATTAGGACGCCAATACAATTGTGTGCCTGGTCTTTATTACAAGCTGTCTCACAGCTTGCCATTGGTAAGCATTCAATTTACCCGGTGGTGGATCTATTCACGTAGTGTCACTGGAAGGATTTATTAGCTTCATTGCACTTTTTTGGATATTTTTTGAATTTTTATTTGGACTTTATTATTTCACTGATGTGATATTCCATACTGTTTTATTTTCACATGTGTTGTGTTTAATATAGTTTTTTCTTTAATATTTATGTAAATCTCTCAGAGATCTATTTACAATTTACTTGTTTACAGCGCAGTTCCTATTCACCTACTGTCTTGTTTGATTGTGTATATCCCACAACTTTAGAACTGCTGCTATATAATAATTTACATTTTTTTTGTGTTAGCGTGGTAATTTTTATTTTCTATTAATGATCCCATCAGGCTCCAACACCTTAAGCTGTAAAAGTGGACCTGGTTTTTCAATGGGTGCAGAAATCACGGTATCTTTGGAAAAGCTGATATCCAATCTGGCAGCTCAAGGATAAATCCCAGAGCATAAAGGAAGAAGAGGATAGCCTTGTAGTGCAATATGTTTTAACAAAAGGGTTTATTAAAACAGCACACTAAAAAATTACATCAAGGCAACCAAACATCAGCAAAAATAAATGCACATAAAAAACAGGGCGGTGGTTTGCGCCAACCAGCTCAAATGGTTAGATGTCTCACAATGGGCTCCAAGGTGTTGGAGCCCGATGGGATCATTGTCCAGTGTCTGATACCGCTGTTATCCGGAATTTGGTTCATTTTTACAGCCCAGTCTGTTGGTCCATGGTGGGATTATTATCCAATGCTTGAAACTACTGCTATCTGGTAAGAAGTGAATCTATGTGGTGATGACATATTAAAGTAATTGTGTTTTGAAGAGCACTGAAGTTCCCTTATATTTGGCTCACCCAATTCCCTTTAAGAGTACAGAATTTTTCACATGTTTGGTTCACTCAGTTCCTTTTTGTATAAGGGTTTGTCAGTTGGACATTTTTCATGCACATCTTTTTATGCACATTTTTTTTTTTTGAATCTTTTATGAACTGAATCATATATTTTTCACTTTATGAGTCGTTTCATCCAATTTTTAAATTTATATTTATACACTTGTTTTTCTAGGAGTGGACTTTATGCCCTTAGATTTTTGTCATGTGTATTTTTGCACTGTGAATATTCTTATAGATTAGTGCACCTGTTACTTTTATTTATCTATACTTATGGTAGGGGTTCAGACCTTTTAGGTTGCAGCTTTTCTTTATCTAAATATTTTCATTTATTTATTTATGTGCTTGATTTCTCCATTTCAATAGTCACACTTCCCTTCACCAGGAGAGTAGGATAAGCACAGAATTGTAACTCTTTTTTAAGAAGACCCGAGGCTAAGGTAGCTACCAGCTAAGTACTATATCAAAGCACCATATGCTGTGTGTGGAACTTTCACATTGGGGCGCTGCGCTGGCAGGGCGTCAAAAAAAGTCCTGCAAGCAGCTTCTTTGCAGCGTTTTCGTGTTTTTGTCCCTGGGCTGGGTGCGCCGATGGTCCGAGCCCTTTCACACTGCCAGCGCCCCAAAAATGGCTGAAAAACGCCCCAATGTGAAAGGGGTCTTAAGCAGCGCTTTACCAGCGTTTTTCGGGTGCTGGCAGTGTGAAAGGGCTCGGTCTTTCACATTGGGATTGCAGATGAGGCTTCTTTCAGGCACTTTACAGGCGCTTTTTTTAACACTAAAGTGCCTGAAAAACACCTGAAAAACGCCCCAGTGTGAAAGGGGTCTTATCCCAAATTAGTAATATAGGTAAGGGAAGAAGAAACCTTGTTGGAGGAGAAGGACCAAAAACTGCAAGACGTACTCCAAAAACAAAAAGTTATCATTGTATTCTGTTCATGTGGGAGAGATGTTTCCTGAGTAAGATGATAGTGTATCTTTTTCTTTAATCAAACTCTAAACTGTTAGGGGGGTATCAAACATTAAAGCGGAGTTCCACAAAAAAATGGAACTTGAACTTCCGCTTTAAGTACTCGTGACCCCCTGACATGCAACATTTGACATGTCATTTTTTTGGGGGGCGCCTCTCCTGGCGCTGAGCAGAAGTTCACCTCTCCCCCTTCCTCCCTGCAATTTTCTGGGACATGTCACAGGTCCCAGAAAATTGTGCGACCATTCATAACGTGCAGCGTGGCTCACGCATGCGAAGCCACAGCCGGGCGCCCACACTTGCAATGTCGGCACCGCAGAAAGGAGGGGGAGAGAAGCGAGGCTTTGGGCGACCGCATCGCTGGATTGTGGGACAGGTGAGTGTCTGTTTATTAAAAGTCAGCAGCTACACTTTTTATGGCTGCTGACTTTTAAATGGGTGGATCTCCGCTTTAAGTGCAGTCTGATTCTGAAAACTTTTACTGGCCTAAGTAGTACAGGCTCAGCTTGAAATGCATAAGCTAGTGGTTCATGTTTGGGGATACAGAAATCTCTCACTAATTTTCAGAAGGCAGTAATTGTCCCGGCCACAGAAAGATGGGCATCAGGAGAAGCTTAGTCAGACACTGGCCAATTTGCTAGCAAGAAATTTTATATCTGGGAGGAGGCCAGACCCTTTAAAGCACAGTGCCCAAGAAAAAACCCTTTCAGATACCATGCTAAGCAGTGAATGAACAAACAATGAGATCCCCTGTCACTGAACACAGCTCTGTATTGTTTACATTCACAGAGCTGTGTTCGTTGAAGCTCAGAGCCGATCATAGGGTGCCGGTGGTCAATCATTGGCCGGGACCCAGTGATCAGCATGTGCTGAGACAAATCACAGCACAGCCGGGCGGGTGGGCAAGTGAATGTGCGTTACCTACCCGGAAATGCAGAATCTCGTATATATACGTGAATCTGCGCAAAACGGTCCCCCTGTAGCAGTAAATCTACAAGAGGCGGTTGTTAAGTGGCAGACCAAAAGGGGACAAATGGTATTTTTTATTTTTGGGTTTAGATACATTTTAAAGAGACTAAATAGTGGGAAATGTGTATGTATTGCAGAAGGCTCCGGGTCAAAAATTCAGAAAGCATGGAAACCAAAGCATCAGCATCACAGCCAGGGAACTATTATTATCAAAGTAAATGTCAGTAACGGCAGGCCATAGTCTTCTTTTGACAGATTCACATTAGATACTGTAAGTGTGTTTATGTTATATAAGCCACTATTACTGAGTGTGGTATTCGTAAAAGAACACATTTCCTTATGAAATTATTAATAGTATGCACATCTCTTTTACTAAGGTTAATGCATAAGTAGTGCCCTTTTACATTTCAAAAGAAGCATTTCTAGCTCCTAAAAACTTTTTTGGAAGCCAATCTGCTTGTTATGATCTTGTCATTGTTGATGTCTCCTCTCTCGCTATTTCTTTTGCTTTTCTAATCTAGAATAATCCCAGAGAAATTCTTTGATTGTCTGTTTGGATCAGGTCCACTGCTAAAATAAGCAATGTAATGGGCTTTATGGCACTTACTGGAGAATAATTTATCCGGGAGAGTGACTATACATACTTGTTTTAATAAGAGTATGCTTTATGGTAAGTGAGACTGCTATTTAATTAGCCAAAGGGAGAAAAGTTCATGATACAATCTGTTCCAATCAGCCTGGACACTAAGCAAGAAAGTCAGACTGCGTTATTTATGGCTGTGCCCTTTATTTGTGTAATGTCTTCTCCAAGAAGTATTTTTAAGGCACCATCTTAAAAACAGGCAATGTTTCTTATGAAAAATTAACACACAGTTATGTCAGTGCTGTATGGAGCAGAGACATGCTAAAAGCATTGGACTTTTGTTCGAGCTAACAGGCTTTTCATTTTGCCAATGAACATCTTTGGTTTTGATAGAGCACTATACCTTTAACGTGTATTTCTTAACAATTTCCTAATGAAAACAGACAAGAAAGATCTGTAGACCAGAGAGGTAAAAAGAAAGATTTGTTTAAATAAACCATTGTTTGTTGACCTGAGCTTTGCCTTTGGCTGACTCATTCTAACACTATTTTTATTTCCTGTAATAGGTGGTGACAGGTACTTTTTATGGAGGGATCTGGGGTCTAAAAGACCCCAAATCCCTCCTTTGCACTTATTTAGATTGGCATTGGCAGCCGAGTAAACCGGAAGTGACGTTGTGACGTCGCTTCCAGGATTTCACATCGTAGACCCAATTGGAGCCGAATCCGGGTTCGTACGGGTCTCAGCCTAGCAGGCGGACGTGCCGGCTGGTGGCTCAGGTCTCCCAGTGGGAGGCCCGGGAAGAGCGGCAGAAGGTGGCTGGAGGGGAAATGTCCCCTCCCGCTCCTTAGGATAACATCTGAGCGGTTTTTACTGCATAGGTTGTTATCACTAAAGAGCTGAAAAATGGCTGCAGGCATCACCCTGGTTTAACCCCTTCAAGCCATGAGCACAAATTTGAGTATGGATGGCGTGAAGGGGTTATGCTTATTTTTCCGGAAGTTTTATAGTTTAAATACAATTAGTGCCTGGGGGGGTCCCCCTATGTCTGCCTGTAAAGTGGTGCATCTGTAGCATACAGTATATAGAACATGCTGCAGCAAAACTGACAACTGAAAAAAGCATGCAGAGGTCCATGACATCAGAAGAGGGTGGTGCCACAAGATGCCACCAGGTATGGGACCCTGCCCCTTACCTATATAAGAACTGTCAAATGGCTTAGCTTGCAGTAGGTGGCCAGCCTTCATGTTAGCGGGAGTGTTTTTATTTTTTTATTTTTTCTGTGCAGCAGGCAGCGTAATTGACGATAATTTACATCAGGGGACACTGTTTTTTTATTTTTTAATAAAGGAATTGCCAAAAAATGGACTCTTTGTTTTTATTACCTTTTTACACTTTTTTTGTGAATGGGTAGAGGTACTATGTACCCCATACTCATTCACATGGGGGGCTGGGATCCGGGGGCCCCCTTGTTAAAGGGGGCTTCCAGATTCCGATAAGCCCCCACCTGCAGACCCCCACAACCACCAGGCACAGTTGTGAGGATGAGGCCCTTGTCCTCATCAACATGGGGACAAGGTGCTTTGGGGTGGGGGGCCCCCTGCCCCAAAGCACCCACCCCCCATGTTAAGGGCATGTGGCCTGGCATGGTTCAGGAGCAGGGGAGTGCTGGAAATTTAGGTGTTCCCCGAATAGCGCGAACAGCCAATGTTCGGCCCTGATGCTCGGTCTGAACCGTTCGCCCAACTCTAATTGTTGTATAAGTACACTTGCTTTTAGGCTACTATACAAATTCTTAGAAATACCTCAAGGCATGGCAGTAAGTTCTGGGTGAGTGAGGTGTGTCATCTTCAGGTGTGCAGAGAAAGAAAAAAACACAATACATTGGCTCTTCTGGGGGTACATACAAAAATAAGTACATTTTTTTACTTTATTTTTCATTTACCTTTATTGCTATCACAAGGGGGTAAAAAAGCCCATATGTTATAGCATTACATGGATGACATGTGCTCTTTATGGAGACATTAGGGGTCTACTAGACCCCTAATTACTCCCCTTTTTCTGTAGCTGACCAAGCAAAGGATTGTGCTTGATCAGGTGTACACCTGGCTCTCTAGCCAGGATTTTGACAGCTCTGAATCAGAACTCCTGGGTAGAGTGGTAGAGCCTGGAATCCACCGGCAGGGGGTTTGGGGGGGCAGCACTTGCTGGTCAGGTAAAAGTGATAGAGGTGGTCTCCGTGACTGTACACTTCGCTGGTTCTCCTCCTACTTATCCAACCGCACCTTTAGCGTTTCTTATAACTCTACTTCCTCCTCTCCTCTTCCTTTCTCTGTTGGGGTCCCTCAGGGTTCTGTTCTTGGACCTCTACTATTTTCAATCTACACTGCCTCCCTGGGTCAACTGATAGCCTCCCATGGCTTCCAATACCACCTCTACGCTGATGACACCCAAATCTATTTCTCTACCCCTCAGCTCACTCCCTCTGTCTCCTCACGTATCAGTAATTTACTCTCAGATATATCTGTCTGGATGTCTCGCCACTTCCTTAAACTCAATCTAGCCAAAACCGAACTTCTAATTTCACCTCCCCTATGTCTCTTCCCCTGATCTCTCTGTCAAAATCGATGGCACAACTATAAGCCCATCCCCACATGCCAAGGTTATAGGTGTAGTCCTAGACTCTGAACTCTCCTTCAAGCAACACATCCAATCACTGTCCAAATCCTGCCGCCTCAACCTCCGCAACATCTCCAAAATACGGCCCTTTCTAACCAATGACACAACAAAGCTCTTAATTCACTCGCTGGTCATCTCTCGCCTTGACTACTGCAACTCCCTTCTCATTGGCTTACCTCTACATAGTCTATCACTTCTTCAATCCATTATGAATGCCGCTGCCAGACTCATCCACCTTAATTAAATTCAAAATTCTAACAACTACGTACAAAGCCATCCACAATTTCGCCCCCAGCTACATCACTTGCTTAGTCTCTAAATACCAACCTACTCGCTCTCTTCGTTCCTCTCAAGACCTCCTGCTCTCTAGCTCCCTTGTCACCTCCTACCATGCTCGCCTCCAGGCCTTTTCCAAAGCCTCTCCAATCCTATGGAAATCCTTACCCCAATCTGTCCGCTTATCTCCTACTTTATTAGCTTTCAGAAGATCCCTGAAAACCCTTCTCTTCAGACAAGCCTATCCTACCCACACCTAACAACTGTACTTTTTTTTTTTCCCATTAGCTCATCCCCCACAGTTATTACCTTTGTCTCCACTTGACCCTCCCTTCTAACGAGCAGGGCCCTCTGATCCCTCCTGTATTGATTTGTATTGTAAGTGTACTGTCTGCCCCATGTTGTAAAGCGCTGCGCAAACTGTTGGCGCTATATAAATCCTGTATAATAATAATAATAATAATCCACCGGCAGGGGGTTTGGGGGGGCAGCACTTGCTGGTCAGGTAAAAGTGATAGAGGTGCCCCACAGCTGCTTAGATTATTTTTACCTCAAACCTAGAGCCTGATAACAAAACATAATAGAAAACAAACAGAAGACGCTTCTAAGTGCAGAAATCACAAGACAACTTTCATTGCCAAGGATAAAAACACACTTACTAGAAACAAGGAAGAGAAAGGCTCATCGTATCTGTAATGGAGAAGGGGTTGTTAGGTCCAGCAAGAGGCAGTCCTGAGGGTGGTCCAGTGTGCAACCAGTTATCATGAGTCCCAGCCGACCAGCAGAGCGGAGCCTCAGGGAGAAACCACCAGGAAAAACAGCCACGCTGCTGGGACCAGCCTTGAACACAGGACCCGGAAGTAACGTTAACAGCAAGAGACCAGGGCCAGCATGGACTGCAGGTATCCAGAAATGACAAAAAAAAGATCAGGTGGCGCTTCGGAGTGTGCAATTGGCTCCTTCTTCCTGCCCGAAACACGTCCCACTCCTTTTTCCTCATTTCTGGATACCTGCGGTCCAAGCTGGCCCTGGCCGCTTCCTGTTGATGTCACTTTTTCCATCCTGGTCATAACAGCGCGACGGTTTGTCCTGGTGGCTCCCTTCTGCTGGTCGGCTGGGACTTATGACAACTGGCTGCACACTGAACCACCCTCAGGACTGTCTCTTGCTGGACTTTACACCCCCTTCTTCATTACAGATACAATGAGCCTTTCCCTTCCTTACTTCTAGTAAGTGTGTTTTTATCCTTGGCAATAAAAATAGACTTGTGATTGCTGCACTTAAAAGCACCTTCTGTTTGTTTTCTATTGCCAGAAAATTGATTCACCTCTTGGAGTGCTGCTCAAGTGCCATCCAAGCCATCTGTTTGATCTACAGTACCAAGCTTGTTTGATCTACACTACCATTCCTGCGTACTATTATCTCTGTTTAGTCTTGTTATCCAGAGCGCCCTTCTTCCCATCATTTTGTTTTAACAAAACATAATGACTACTGTAGTCATAAGCTTGTTTTAAATAGTTCACTCTTTGGACATACCACACACATCCAAAGAGGTAAACTAGTCAAATGAAATTTGAAAACTGTAGTCACATGGCTAAAATAAATATCCTCTCCTTCTGTTAAAGCATAACTAAACCCAACTTGTAAAAATTGTGAGCATGCTATGTCTCTTATGCAATAGCACACATTTACCTGCCTGCTTATAGTCTTCTATTGAATGTACACTGAACTGCACCTCCTGGCTGTACCAGAATGACTGACTCCTGTGCACATGCATGGGAGGATATTATTCTCTATCCACCAATCAAGACGCTGGAAACCCAGAAACTGGAAGTAGCTTAGGGAGATAACAGCTGGCTATTGTTGTAACCGCCTCATTGCTGTAAGGTGGAGGTGAATATTTTCTAGAGTTTCTGTTATTGATCATAATGTAATCATGTATCGTATTTCATAAATAAAACATAATAAACTATTTTTAAAGAGATGTATGGTCTCATGAGGGTACTGGTAAATAAACAAAACTAAAACAGTTATTTCATCCTCTCCAGCTTTCTTCCGTGTTGTCTTCTAAAGTTGTGTGTTTATGTTACCCCATTTCCTGCATAACTGTTGGCAGGAATCGGACATAAACATCCAAGGACCTGTGCCAGTATATCAGGTTTCTTGAATGCAATGGAGGACACTCCTGTTGTGTATTCGGGCACAAAGCTTTAGAACCACACAAGCTAAAAAATGTCATTATAGAAAAAGTATTATCAAAGATTTTTGGGCCATACTTCTCCTATGGATCACAGGAGTGCAGTTCGTTCTGCATTCACGTGACCCCTTTTCAGCCGAATGCGGTCCAGACTTGGGAAAGATCCCAACCATATGGTCCGGATTTGCCCAGAAGCCTTGATTGGCACCTGGCTCAACCTCTCAGAAATCCACTGAGAACCTGAGGGGAGAACTGAGCCATCAGCTATGTTTGATGGCTCAGTTCTCACTGCAGAGCTGGCGGGGTACAGATGCAGCATCAAATTGATGCTGCTACCACCTAAGTGAGTATAAATGCTTATTTTTTTAAATCCCGAACTTCTCTTTTAAGACATGTCCCATCAACATGCATACAAGTACATATTTGGGGGGCACACCATACAATGCATTTAAATTCAAGATGGTGCTGCTGTAAGACCTATAAACAGTGCAAAATATTTTGCACCATCAACATGCATGTCTGCGTATGCAGTTGGCTTTTCTTGGGTTCCTGTTTATAGAAGCCTATTTACCAAGTTTCTACCTACTTGCACTACCAAGTACATTATTTTTGGCTGGCAGTCCTAAATATACTGCTAAAGAGGTTGTACATGTATATACCAGATCTAAACAGGTTTAGATATATTACAATGTGAAAATATTTGTGAAATATGACACAGAAAAATATTAAGTCCCAATGCGTTAATAAAACATTACAGGTATTTTAATTGTCTTAGCACACTTGACATGAATGTACATATCCTATTTTATTTCATCAGAACACACAAATAAAAATCAATGTATATAAACTTGCATAAAACATTATTTTCATCTGCAGACCCTTCCAACAATCTATTCAGCAATTTAAAGTACAAATATAACAAGAATAGAAAATATCAAAGTCATTCACTGGATTTCCTTCTTCTTGACTTATGTAGCCCGCACTTTCCTTCATTAGCCATAAGACCCGAGAGATCAAGAACTTAATGAAACATGAATTCACACAGTAAGAGATAAATACATAGCTTTGCTGCATGTAAAAGCAAATTTCGAATATAAATAGCACATTCTAAGTGTTTTACATGGATGTATTGTTAGTCTGTGTTTATAATATGCTGATAGCAATGCAATGAGATTTATATTACTGCAAGCAATAACCGTTATTTAATATGAGATAAGTACTGGGATTATTTAGAAATATCCTAAAAACTAGTAATAAAACCTAACTCACCAAAAGGTTATATAAATGCATCATCCACAAATATAGAAAACAGATTTAAAACTGGACTCCGGTCAGCCATAAAATCACCCCAGTTTGAGCCTTACCCCCCACTCCCCCACACACACAGCAAGGGTTTAATGCTCATTTAGTCTAGGCAAGATTTAAAGTAGAGGATTCATTCCAACTCATTTCACTAGCAGCCTGTGATCTTTTTCACCCCTGGTGTGTGGCCAGGCCCTCAATGTCCTCAGCGGCATTGTGAAATACATTTTTAATACTTGCCATTACCAATTGTATTATATCTAGTCTTCCTTCTCTTGCACAGCTTGAGCTGTGCCTAGAATATTTAGCATCCAACATTCCCAGGTTTGTGAAATGCCTTTTGCTCTCTGCTGACTGATGTTGGTTCCCCCCACCTGCCATCTGCTAAGTTACTACTAGTTACTAGTGTGTCCCTGTAAATTTGTAGGGACACAAAAGTAATGAAGCATTGGTGGTGGATGGTGGCATCAACAATAAGATGCAGGAGAGATATCTGTAGCTGTAAAGGGACACATAAGTGACAAAGCAGTAGAGAAGGGTTTTTTTTTTGGGGGGGTTACTGCAGGCATATAACACACCCAGAAGAGTCAGATACTATCTGAGACTCTACATGTGTGAAAGAGAAAAGACTGGATCTAACAGAGGCAGCAATACTAATTTGTACAATAGGAAAGGAAGAAAACGCCAAACAGGCATAGTGTAGCACAAGTTATTAAGTCAAATACCATATAAAAGAAATGGAACTCATAAGCGGGTGAGTGGATTGTAATGAACTGGGAACTGTGTGGTAGTCCTTGGTGGAGAAGAAAGCCGGCTGTGGTGGGGAGCAAGATGAACCTGGAGTTTGTGCAGGGAGACCGGCATTAGGCTGCCCTCTGAGCCGTGATGGTATATCCAGAAATTGGATGTCTGCCCAAAGACGATGTGTCCAGCTGGAGTAGTGTGAGGAGCTGTCAGTCCATTGTCAGAGCCAATCGGGAAGCGTTTTGGAAGCTTAACCATGCCCCCTTCATCAGTCTTTTTATTTAATAAATCGTGCTACACTATGCTGGTTTGGCACTTTCTTCCCTTCCCTTCCTATTTTACAGATTGTGGATTTCCAGCCCACATATGAAAGCAGCCTTGCCAGCACTACAGTGTCAGCCATTTTCTACCACATGACATTTTTATTCCTATACCTCCAGGAATAAGTATCTTTCAATACTTCTTTTTTAACCTGGTATATGACATTTTGTCACTATAGGATCGCACAGCGTCAGCGCTGTAGTGTTTGTGGTCATGTCAGAATACTAATTTGTACGGTTATGCCCATATTTGTTTATGATTTTGTATCACATTATGGAAGAAATCAGTTTCTTCAATTAAAGGGTTTCAGTGAAACTGAGTTTAGACTTCTTTTATTTAAACCCTAAACAAGTAAAAAGGCGCAATATCACAGATACCTCAAAAAATATTACCCAATAGTCCAAGGGCCAAAATAGAGGGATGTATATATGTGCACATACAGTGGGACAAAAAAGTATTTAGTCAGCCACCAATTGTGCAAGTTCTCCCACTTAAAAAGATGAGAGAGGCCCGTAATTGTCATTATAGGTATACCTCAACTATGAGAGACAAAATGTGGAAACAAATCCAGAAAATCACATGATTTTTGAAAGCATTTATTTGCAAATTATGGTGGAAAATAAGTATTTTATTAAAAGTTCATCTCAATACTTTGTTATATATCCTTTGTTGGCAATGACAGAGGTCAAACGTTTTCTGTCTTCACAAGGTTGTCACACACTGTTGCTGGTTTGTTGGCCCATTCCTTTATGCAGAACTCCTCTAGAGCAGTGATGTTTTGGGGCTGTCGCTGGGCAACAAGGACTTTCAACTCCCTCCAAAGGTTTTCTATGGGGTTGAGATCTGGAGACTGGCTAGGCCACTCCAGGACCTTGAAATGATTCTTACGAAGCCACTCCTTCGTTGCCCGGGTGGTGTGTTTGGGATCATTGTTATGCTGAAAGACCCAGCCACGTTTCATCTTCAATGCCCTTGCTGATGGGAGGAGGTTTGCACTCAAAATCTCACGATACATGGCCTCATTCATTCTTTCATGTACATGGATCAGACGTCCTGTTCCCTTTGCAGAGAAACAGCCCCAAAGCATGATGTTGCCACCTCCATGCTTCACAGTAGGTATGGTGTTCTTTGGTTTCAACTCAGCATTCTCTCTCCTCCAAACACAACGAGTTGTGTTTCTACCAAACAGTTCTACTTTGGTTTCATCTAACCATATGACATTCCCCCAATCCTCTTCTGGATCATCCAAATGCTCTCTAGCAAACCTCAGATGGGCCCGGACATGTACTGGCTTAAGCAGGAGGACACGTCTGGCACTGCAGGATCTGATTCCCCTGGTGGTGTAGTGTGTTACTGATGGCAGCCTTTGTTACGTTGGTCCCAGCTCTCTGCAGGTCATTCATTAGGTCCCCCGTGTGGTTCTGGGATTTTTGCTCACCGTTCTTGTGATCATTTTGACCCCACGGGGTGAGATCTTGTGTGTGGAGCCCCAGATCGAGGGAGATTATCAGTGATCTTGTATGTCTTCCATTTTCTAATTATTGCTCCCACAGTTGATTTCTTCACACCAAGCTGCTTGCCTATTGCAGATTCAGTCTTCCCAGCCTGGTGCAGGTCTACAATTTTGTTTCTGGTGTCCTTCGACAGCTCCTTGGTCTTCACCATAGTGGAGTTTGGAGTGTGACTGTTTGAGGTTGTGGACAGGTGTCTTTTATACTGATAACAAGTTCAAACAGGTGCCATTAATTAAGGTAATAAGTGGAGGACAGAGGAGCCTCTTAAAAAAGAAAATACAGGTCTGTGAGAGCCAGAAATCTGGCTTGTTTGTAGGTGACCAAATACTTATTTTCCACCATAATTTGCAAATAAATTCTTTCAAAAATCAATGTGATTGTCTGGATTTGTTTCCACATTTTGTCTCTCATAGTTATACCTATGATGACAATTACAGGCCTCTCTCATCTTTTTAAGTGGGAGAACTTGCACAATTGGTGGCTGACTAAATACTTTTTTGCCCCACTGTATATACACTCCTAAATGTATATGTCATCGGGTCAGTCAGGGCAGCCACCAAGGAAACCAGAAGTAGGCTCCAGTAGGCTAGAATAGAAACAAGGAAAAGGGGCGCCTCTGAGTATGTATCATAAAACAATTTATTTGAACAATATCCACTCACATGGAGAAAAGATGAGTTGCCTTCAGGTCCGTTAGCTGGGCTGAGGATATGGAGTGGGACTGCAAGTCACAGCAGATCCTATAAGGCTGGCATTACATCAAATCCAAGCAGGAAAAGGTGGGATGGCTGGGCACAGCAGGGCTTCCTTCAGCGGTCCAGGCTTGTACAGACTAGTTCATGTCCAGTCCGGTGTAATGGGGCAAAGTCCATCCGGAAAGCATAAGGGTTCCAGGAATAGTGAGTGAGGGAGAAGGACAGACGCCAATGTTAAAAGTCTGGCCACACCGTGTTACCACAATGTTCGTTCCACCTCTGTGTAAAGAACCCTTATCCTTTCCGGATGGACTTTGCCCCATTACACCGGACTGGACATGAACTAGTCTGCACAAGCCTGGACCGCTGAAGGAAGCCCTGTTGTGTCCAGCCGCCATCCCACCTTTTCCTGCTTGTATTTGATGTGATGCCAGCCTTATAGGATCTGCTGTGACTTGCAGTCCCACTTCATCTCCTCAGCCCAGCTAACGGACCTGAAAGCAACTCATCTTTTCTCCATGTGAGTGGATATTGTTGTTCAAATAAATTGTTTTATGATACATACTCAGAGGCTCCCCTTTTCTTTGTTTTTTTTTTTCAACAATAATTTTTTTTTATTTTATCAAACAAATACAAATCAATTGAAGTTGCTGCATATATTATACAACATTTGTAATACAAAAACTGAGAAGGTATAAAGTATAGTAGTGATATAAACCTTGATGGCCTAGTCCAGCCTACCCCGGTTGGGTTCAAGCTGTAGGACTGGAAGGTCACAACTTTCCTTTTCCTTGTTTTTATGTTTTTATTTAAACCCTAATGGGGTTTCAGTGACCATTAGTTTCATGAACTTGCCTGTAAAAAAGGAATTTAAGTGCCTCCGTCTGGCTACAAAGGAAGTGGTGTATCAAGAAATAATGTCAGAAAAAAGGAGTAGGGAGGATACAACTGACCATTTAAATAAATGGATGAACAGCTGCAATGGTAGCAAGGTACCCTGTTTCCCCGAAAATAAGACCTAGCGTGATTGTCGGTGATGGCTGCAATATAAGACCTACCCCCAAATAAGCCCTAGTTAAAGTCCTTGTAGGTCTTATTTTCAGGGTAGGGCTTATTTCTGGGGAAACAGGATAGGGCTTATTTGGGGGGTAGGGCTTATATTGCAGCCATCACTGACAATCACGCTAGGTCTTATTTTCGGGGAAACAGGGTATGTGACCTCACCACTGTGCCTAGACTAAGATTAAGCTTCACCCTAATGCCTGGAGTCGTATTTACTAAGGGAATTATGGACCAAGACTAGCAGAAGTCAAGCATTTTAGTGTACTCCTATTAGAATTGTATACAGACTAATATATACAGGTGCATCTAAAAAAATTGAATATCATCAAAAATTTATTTCAGTAATTCAATTCAAAAAATGAGACTCATATATTATACAGATTCATTACACACAGAATGATATATTTCAAGCATTTATTTCTTTTAATTTTGATGATAATGGCTTACAACTAGTGAAAACCCAAAATCCAGTATCTCAGAAAAACATCTGTAAAGGTTTCCTGAGCCTTTACAGTGCCTTGAAAAAGTATTCATACTCCTTGAAATTTTCCACATTTTGTCATGTTACAATCAAAAATGTAAATGTATTTTATTGGGTTTTTATGTGATAGACCAACACAAAGTGGCACATAGTTGTGAAGTGGAAGGAAAATGATAAATGGTTTTCAGTTTTTTTTACAAATAAATATGTGAAAAGTGTGGTGTGCATTTCTATTCAGCCTAGTTTACTCTGATACCCCTAACTAAAATCTACTGGAACCAAATGCCAATAGAGTCCACCTGTGTGCAATTTAATCTCAGTATAAATACAGCTGTTCTGTGAAGCCCTCAGAGGTTTGTTGGAGAACCTTAGTGAACAAACAGCATCATGAAGGCCAGGGAACACACCAGACAGGTCAGGGATAAAGTTGTGGAGACATTTAAAGCAGGGTCAGGTTATAAAAAAAATATCCCAAGCTTTGAACATCTCACTGTTCAACCCACCATCCGAAAATATGGTTTAGTAGAAAATATAGCACAATTGCAAACCTACCAAGACATGACCGTCCACCTAAACTGACAGGCAAGGCAAGGAAAGCATTAATCAGAGAAGCAGCCATGAGGCCCATGGTAACTCTGGAGGTGCTGCAGAGATCCACAGCTCAGGTGGGAGAATCTGTCCACAGGACAACTATTAGTCATGCACTCCTCCACAAATCTAACCTTTATGGAAGAGTGGCAAGAAGAAAGCCATTGTTGAAAGAAAGCCATAAGAAGTCCTGTTTTCAGCTTGCGAGAAGCCATGTGGGGGACACAACAAACATGTGGAAGAAGGTGCTCTGGTAGGATGAGACCAAAATTTAACTTTTTGGCCTAAATGCAAAATGCTATGTGTAGCGAAAAACTAACACCGCACATCACCCTGAACACACCATCCCCACCGTGGAACATGGTGATGGCAGCATTATGTTGTGGGGATGCTTTTCTTCATCAGGGACAGGGAAGCTGGTCAGAGTTGATGGGAAGATGGATGGAGCCAAATACAGGGCAATCTTAGAAGAAAACCTGTTAGAGTCTGCAAAAGACTTGAGAATGGGGTGGAGGTTCACCTTCCAGCAGGACAACGACCCTAAACATACAACCAGAGCTACAATAGAATGGTTTAGATCAAAGCATATTCATATATTAGAATGGCACAGCCAAAGTCTAGACCTAAATCCAATTGAGAATCTGTGGCAAGACTTGAAAATTGCTGTTCACAGATGCTCTCCATTAGAAATGGGCCGAACACCCCCCGTTCGGTTCGCACCAGAACATGCGAACAGGCAAAAAATTTGTTCGAACACGCAAACACTGTTAAAGTCTATGGGACATGAACATAAAAAATCAAAAGTGCTAATTTTAAAGGCTTATATGCATGGTATTGTCTTAAAAAGTGTTTGGGGACCTGGGTCCTGCCCCAGGGGACATGTATCGATGCAAAAAAGTTTTAAAACGGATGTTTTTTCGGGAGCAGTGATTTTAATAATGCTTAAAGTGAAACAATAAAAGTGTAATATTCCTTTACATTTCGTACCTGCGGGTTGTCTATACTATGCCTGTAAAGTGGCTCATGTTTCCCGTGTTTAGAACAGTCTGACAGTAAAATGACATTTCTAAGGGAAAAAAGTAATTTAAAACTACTCGCGGCTATGATGAATTGTCGGTCCGGCAATACACATAATACACATAAAAGTTCATTGATAAAAACAGAATGGGATTCCCCCACAGGGGAACCCCGAACCAAAATTAAAAAAAAAAAACATACCAGGCCACATGCCCTTAACATTGGGAGGGTGCTTTGGGGTAGCCCCCCAAAACACCTTGTCCCCATGTTGATGGGGAGAAGGGCCTCATCCCCACAACCCTTGCCCGGTGGTTGTGGGGGGTCTGCGGGCGGGGGGTTAATCGAAATCTGGAAGCCCCCTTTAACAAGGGGACCCCCAGATCCCACCCCCCCGTGTGAATTGGTAATGGGTACAAATATACCCCTACCATTTCACAAAAAAAGTGTCAAAAATGTTAAAAAAAGACAATAGATGTTTTTTGACAATTCCTTTATTAATGTCTTCTTCTTTCCCCGCTTCTTCTTCCATCCTCATCTGGTCCTCCTTCGGTGTTCTTCTTCTTCCTTCATTTTGTTCTTCCCCGCTTCTTCCTCTATCTTCCTCTACCTTCCTCCGCTTCTTCCTCCGGTCTTCTCGTCCTGCATCTTCCTTCAGCTTCTTCTTCTCCGCTTCGTCCTCCGATCCGCCTCAATGGGAGTCTCCCGCTGTGTGACGCTTCTGTTCAGGTAACAGCTCTTATATAACAAAGGGTGAGACCACCCGGTGACCCCCCCGTCTTACGCACATATTGTCAGCGGGGGGGGGGCGGGTTCACCCGTTTACATAAACTGGTGGCCCCGCCCTCCATTATATAGAGCTGTCACCTGAACAGAAGCGTCAAACAGCGGGAGACTCCCATCGAGGCAGATCGGAAGATGAAGCGGAGAAGAAGAAGCCGGAGGAATATGCAGGACGAGAAGACAGGAGGAAGACAGGAGGAAGATGGAGGAAGAAGTGGGGAAAGAACAAGATGGAGGAAGAAGAAGAAGAACGAAGGAAGACCAGAAGAAGATGGAAGAAGAAGCGGGGAAAGAAGAAGACATTAATAAAGAAATTGTCAAAAACCATCTATTGTCTTCATTTAACATTTTTGACACTTTTTTTGTCAAATGGAAGAGGTACATTTGTACCCCATTACCAATTCACACGGGGGGCGGGATCTTGGGGTCCCCAAAGCACCCCAAAGCACCCTCCCAATGTTGAGGGCATGTGGCCTGGTACCGTTCAGGGGGGGTCACTCTCTCGTCCCCCCCTCTTTTCCTGCAGCCTGCCAGGTTGCGTGCTCTGATAAGGGTCTGGTATGGATGTTTGGGGGGACTCCAAGCCATTTTTTTTTTATTCTGGTGCAGAGTTTCCCATAATATCCATAGCAGACCTGAAGGGCCTGGTATGGAATTTGTGGGGACCCTCACGCATTTTTTTTTTAAATTTTGCTTCGAGGTTCCCCTGTGGGGGAATCCCATGCCGTTTTTATCAATGAACGTTTATGTGTATTGCCAGACCGACAATCCATTATAGCCGCGAGTAGATTTAAATGACTTTTCTTCCTTTAGAAATGTCAATTTGCTGCCAAACTGTTCTAAACACGGGAAACATGTGCCACTTTACAGGCATACTATAGACACCCCCCAGGTACGAAATTTAAAGGAATATTACACTTTTATTGTTTCACTTTTAAGCATTATTAAAATCACTGCTCCTGAAAAAACGGCCGTTTTAACCTTTAAAATTAGTACTTTTGATTTCTCCCATAGACATTTAAAGGGTGTTCTGCGGCTTTCGAATTTGCAGCGAACACCCCAAATTGTTCACTATTTGGCATACGGGCGACCCGAACATAAAGCCCATCCCTACTCTCCATCCAATCTGACAGAGCTTGAGCTATTTTGCAAAAAAGAGTGAGCAAACATGTCACTCTCTAGATATGCAAAGCTGGTAGAGACATCCCCAAAAGACTTGCAGCTGTAATTGCAGCAAAAGGGGGTTCTACAGAGTATTGACTCAGGGAGGCTGAATACAAATGCAGGCCACACTTTTCACATATTTATTTGTAAAAAATGTTGTAAACCTTTTTTCATTTTCCTTCCACTTCACAATTATGTGCCACTTTGTGTTGATCTATCATATAAAATCCCAATAAAATACATTTACATTTTTGGTTGTAACATGACAAAATGTGGAAAATTTCAAGGGGTATGAATACTTTTTCAAGGCACTGTAAATGGTTTCTTTGGTTCAGTAGGTTACACAATCATGTCATTGACACCCTCCACAAGGAGGGTAAGTCAAAGGTCATTGCTAAAGAAGAGTGCTGTATCCAAGCATACTAATGGACAGTTGGAAGGAAAAAGTGTGGTAGAAAAAGGTGCACAAGCAACAGGGATAACTGCAGCCTTGAGAGGATTGTGAAGCAAAAGCTATTCAAGAATTTGTGGGAGATTCACATGGAGTGGACTACAGCTGGTGTTAATGCTTCAGGAACCACCCCACACAGACGTATCCAGGACATGGTCTACAACTGTCGCATTCCTTGTGTCAAGTCACTCCTGAACCAGAGACGTCAGAAGCATCTTACCTGGGCTAAGGAGAAAAAGGACTGGACTGTTGTCAGTGGTCCAAAGTCCACTTTTTGGATGAAAGTAAATTTTAATTTCATTTGGAAATAAAGATCCCAAAGTCTGGAGGAAGAATGGAGAGGCACAGAATTCAAGTTGGATGAGGTCCAGTGTGAAGTTTCCACAGTCAGTGATGATTTGGGGAGCCATGTCATCTGCTGGTGTTGGGCCACTGTGATTTATCAAGTCCAAAGTCAGCACAGCCCTTTACCAGAAAATCCTAGAGCACTTCATGCTTCAGCTGCTGACCAGTTTTATGGAGATGAGGATTTAATTTTCCAGTAGGACTTGGCACCTGCCTACACTGCCAAAAGTACCAGTACCTGGTTTGATGATCATGGTATCACTGTGCCTGATTGGCCAGCAAGCTCGCCCGACCTAAACCCCATAGAGAATCAGTGGGGTATTATCAAGAGGAAGATGAGAGACACCAGACTATTCCAAGTTTCTGAAATACTGAATTTGGGGTTTTCACTAGCTGTAAGCCATAATCATTAAACTTACAAGAAAGAAATGCTTGAAATATATCACTCTGTGTGTACTGAATCTATATATTATATGAGTTTCACTTTTTGAATTTAATTACTGAAATAAATTAACTTTTTGATGATATTCAAATTTTTTGAGATGCACCTGTACGTTCATACCTACTAACAGTTCTGTTGTACCAGACAAAATGCGTGTAGGGCAAGGACAGTGGCATATGATGATGTACACCTACTGTCGATCCCTGGTGTGGTGTGTTTTGCCTGTATTATTCTGTAACCTTTGTGCTGCCTTTGGATAACCAGTGTAAGACCATGGAGATGGTGGAGTCAGTGGTCCCCTGAGTGGTGGCCCCCCCATTTGGATGATTTCTGTGCTTTTGATCTCTTATCATTTGAAAATCATTACCGTTTGATAAGGGAACTTGCACACTTGTCTGTGAGGTGGTTTGGAATTCTTACATGTGGATTCTCATCATTTTCAAGATTTCACATTTGGACTTTTATATATTTTGCTTTGAAGTTTACCCCTTTTGTTATGCACAAATCTATTAACCACTTCAGCCCTGGAAGGTTTCCCCCCCTTCCTGACCAGAGCATTTTTTTTCAATTTGGCACTGTGTTACTTGTAATTGCATGTTCATGCAACACTGTACTCAAACAAAATGTATGTCCTTTTTTTCATACAAATAGAGCTTTCTTTTGGTGGCATTTGATCACCTCTGTGGTTTTTATTTTTTGCGCTGTAAACAAAAAAAAGACTGACAATTTTGAAATGTAAAAAATCTAATTTCTTCATTAATTTGGGCCAATATGTATTCTTCTAAATGTTTTTGGTAAATAAAAATCCCAATAAGCGTATATTGATTGGTTTCCGCAAAAGTTATTGCGTCTACAAACTATGGGATATATTTATGGCATTTTTATTTTTACTAGTAATGGCGGCGATCAGCAATTTTTAGCGGGACTGCGACATTGCGGCAGACAAATCTGACACTAAGTGACACTTTTTGGGGACCAGTGACATCTATACAGTAATCAGTGCTAAAAAAAATGCACTGTCACTGTACTAATGACACTGGCAGGGAAGGGGTTAACATCAGGGATCAACAAAGGGTTAAATGTGCTCCTTGGGAGTGCTTGCTAACTGTGTGCGGGATGCTTTGACTGAGGGAGGAGAGAGATCTGTGTTCCTGCTTAGCAGAAACACAAGATCTCTATCTTCTTCCCTGTCAGAACGGCGATCTGCCTTGTTTACATAGACAGACCGCTGTTCTGCTTTTCTCAGGAGAGATTGCCGTTTGCCCGCGAACATTGGGTCCACCGGACCTGCTGATTGGCTCCCGCTGTGTCCAATCCAATGCCGCGTGCCCCAGACCTGGAAGAAGCCACAATGTCCAGGTACGTTGTTTCGCACAGTGGGGCCCTGCCACAGTAAATGTGCGGTGGACAGCCCGGAAGCGATTAAGTGATTGTCGTTTTACCATTTATGTGATGCACATTGTTTATTAAGGTTTAATATGAATTAACTTTATTTTTTCACACATATAACTTTGTATTGATCACTAAAGAGATTATAATTACAGATTTGTACATTTATTGAAAGGTCCACTTTACTAAATTGACATCCAGTAATATTGATAGAGATGCTACTTTAGCATACCTTAAGATCTGGTTAACATTCCTTAAGTGCGTTTGCAGCTTGATAATCAAGGCCAATTATTATTGATCAATAAGGTGCAACTAATCAGCTGCTACTAGACTATATAATATGATGAGTTAATAACCTCACCTCCCAACAAATGTCAGCACACAATACAAATGATTGTAATTTAAATAGTCATTTATGTCTATAAAAATCAAGGATTTTGTCATAATGTGACTGTTTTCATTTGAATTTAATTGACACATGGCCAAAAAGGCTAGCTTGTTGGGCTTGTATGAACCATGATATAACAGATGTAAAAGTTAGGTTGTTGATTGCCATACTGATTTTTGTTTTATATTTCCTCCTTGTGATGTCAATAGTCTACAAACAGAGTGGCAATTCATTTTATATTTAGACAGTGTCACAGATTGTTTGTTTAGTTCCAATGTGGACCCCAGCCACCTACTGTTCCTTTGAGTTACTTTTTCACTTCAGTTTGAGCCTCCCTCTTGCTCAAGTACCTGATTCTGTCCCATTTGTTCATTTGTGCCACTCACCTGAGACAGCACATCCCCATTGATTGGATTTACTTACTGTGTTTTTAAAGAATAATCAATATATGGCCAACTTCTTTATCATCTTTCTTCTTCCCCAAAAAACCTTCATTCAAGGGTCAATGTAGTGGTAAAGCTGTGGCCCTTTAGGTATTCATCTCTTCTGCCCTGTTATCATGTCTGATAGTAAATCTCTGATTCATAAAACTCTTCACCTGCTCCACCACTTCTCTTTTAAGATAGAAGACATAACTTATCCCATTTCTTTTTTTTTTAAATACATTTTTAATAATAGAATAATATGCATCTTACAAGCACATGAAGAGCAATACAAATATGATCATGGATACAGAAGAAACCAAAAAGATAAGGACATACAAATATCCTTAAATGTATGCTCTAAGAGGTGACAGTTTGATCGTATATAACAGGTAATACAGATGATAAACCTTGGAAAAGAAAAGGTGCATGGCAACCTGAAGTCTTACTCAGCAATAGGCGTCTATACACTCACCAGCCACTTTATTAGGTACACCTTGCTAGTACAGAGTTGGACCCTCTTTTGCCTTCAGAATTCTTCATAGCATAGATTCAACAAGGTGTTGGAAACATTCCTCAGAGATTTTCTTCCATATTGAGATGAAAGCATCACAAAGTTGCTGCAGATTTGTTGGCTGCACGTCCATGATGCGAATCTCTCCATTTCCCAACATCTCAAAGGTTCTCTATTGGATTGAGATCTGGTGACTGTAGAGGCCATGAGAGTATAGTGAACTCATTGTCATGTTCAATAAACCAGTTTGAGATGATTTGAGCTTTGTGAAGTGGTGCATTATCCCACTGGAAGTACCCATCAGAAGATGAGTACACTGTAGTCATAAAGAGATGAACACGGACAGCAACAATACTCAGGTAGGCCATGGCGTTTAAACGATGCTCAATTGGTACTAAGGGGCCCAAAGTGTGCCAAGAAAACATAGCCGACACCACTACACCACCACCACCAGTCTGAACTGTTGATACAAGGCAGGATGTATCAATGCTTTCATTTTGTGTACTCCAAATTCTGACGTGACCCTACCATCTAAATGTCGCAGCTGAAATTGAGATTCATCATACCAGGCAACATTTTTCCAATCTTCTATTGCCCAATTTTGGTGAGCTTGTGTGAATTGTAGCCTCAGTTTCCTGTTCTTAGCTGACAGGAGTGTGGTCTTCTGCTGCCCATTTGCTTCAAGGTTCGATGTGTTGTGCATTCAGAGATCTTATTCTGCATACCTTGGTTGTAACGAGTGGTTATTTGAGTTACTTTTGCCTCTCTATCATCTCAAACCAGTCTGCCCATTCTCCTCTGACCTCTGCCAACAACAAGGCGTTTTTGTCCACACAACTTCCGCTCACTGGATATTTTCTAATTTTTGGACCATTCTCTGTAGACCCTAGAGATGGTTGTGCATGGAAATCCCAATAGATCAGCAGTTTAGATGCCTAAATCCATTGTATTGAGTTACTGCCATGTGATTAGCTGATTAGCAATTTAGGTTACCAAGTAATTGAACAGGTGTACCTAATAAAGAGGCCAGTGAATGTATAGCAAAGTAGCAAAATAATTGAACCTCATAATATGATTGGCAATGAAGCACCTAATATAAGGGTCGAAACATATCCCATTTCTAGCTACTATCATAGTTTTGCCATTCTCCATTTTCATGGATATTCCTCTTAAGGAGGCTAAACATGCTATACCACTAAAAAGAAATACTAGTACCAGGATGTCACAGTAGTTACTTTAAATATCACATAAAGTTCACTGATTCTTGTTATGGAAATGCCATCAACGCAGATGAGCTGACACAATGAACATTGAAATTATGCCAGTTAAAGATAACAGAACAATCATCTCATTTATCAACTTTTTGAAGTAAAAACTGTCTTTACTTCCCCATGCAACTAATGCAATTCAAAACTACTTGAAAATAACAACAGAAAAACAAAAGTTTGAATTGGATTTTGCATCACAATAATACAGATATTTCTCAAGTTAGATTCTTTGATACATGAAGGCAACAGTCATCCTTAAGACACCTTTCACACTGGGGCGCTTTTCAGGCATTTTAGCGCTACAAATAGAGCCTGTAAAGCACCTGAAATGGACCTCTCTAGCCACCCCAGTGTGAAAGCTTGAGTGCCTTTACACTGGGGCGGTACGCTTGCAGGACTGGAAAAATAGTCCTGCAAGCAGCATCTTTGGGGCAGTATGCACCGCTTCTCCACCGCCCCTGCCCATTGAAATGAATGGTCAGAGCTGCCAAAGCGCCTGCAAAGCGCTTCAGCAGTGTTGCATAACAGGCGCTATTAATTCTTTCCTCTGCCGCTAGCGGGGGGGGTTAAAAGCACCCCCCAGCGGCTGAAAAGTGCCGCTATAACATCGGTAAAGTGCCACTAAAACTAGCGGAGCTTTACCGTTAACGCCTGCACTGCCCCAGCGTGAAAGGGGTCTTAAAGTATATCTAAACTAGCTTCTTTTATTTTTTTGATGAAGTAGGGAATGGCTAAAACACCTGTCAATTTCTTTTCTTTTTGCTATCTGTGTCCTACTCCACTAAACTTCCTGTGCCATTATAATGGTGCAGGAAACTGTCAAAAGTGACGCGCGCCACATCAACTAAGTAGATAGACCCGTTTCGGGTATATCTGCGCCACCTGCGCCAATTTTGATTTGAGTGAGTGAAGTAGAAACTAGCTCAGGTCTGCACCTAATTAACAAAGGAAATGTTTATTTCCTATATGGAAAACTACTGTTGTGCGGGAAATGATCTGTCAGCAGACAGTTCACACCTTCTCTCTGCCCATGCAATGAGATCACTACATGAGTAGAGCTAGCAACCCTCCTTCTCTGTCCTGCTCTGAGCTAAGCTGGGGATGGGGATGGGCAGAGAGATTAGAGCATGCAGCTTCAGACCAGATAACCGATTGCTCCAAATTAACAAAGGGGCTTGCACCCCTTTATTAATCAGGAGCAGTATGTGCCCCATTTTTATATTTAGCAGTATGGTGCAAGCATGGTGCTTACACAAGTCTTCGTTAATTTCTTCATTGTCCTTTACTTTCTGTCTTGAGACACAATAGCAAGTGAGAGATTATTTGAAAGTATGAAACAAATGTCGCCATTGGAAGATATTGAAAGAAGAACTAAACTCTGGAAGTTGTGCTAAAAAAGCAAAAATATGGAAAAAGACTAGTCAACAGTATTAATGTTAAAGGATTACTAAACCCTTGTTTTGTTTTTTTAAATAACAAACATGTCATACTTACTTCCACTGTGCATTTGGTTTTGCACAGATCCTCTTCTTCTGGGGTCCCTCAGCGGTGCTGGTGGCTCCTCCTCTTCCCGAGTGCCCATTGGAGAAACGCACTCCTTCGGGACACCCATGTGGGCAGGAGCCAATGGCTGCGCTGCTATAAATCTATCCAGTCAGAACAGGAGACACCAGCCATAGCTGGTGTGCTTGTCCTTGGGGCGAGAAAGACAGGGCTCAGGTAAGTAAAACGGGGGGTCTGGGGGTCTGCAGCATGAGAGAAGTTTTTTCACCTTAATGCATAGAATGCATTAAAGTGAAAAACCACGAGGGTTTACAACCCCTTTAAATAACAGCGCACTAGAGCTATATCCACTTTGATAATCACAGCAACAGGAAACAATCCGCTGCCCCCAGCAGAAAAAAAATCATCAATGTATTAGAACCAGCACTTATAGACCAATGTCCCTCTCAAATTTGTCCAAGAAGTGTTCCCTCAAAGTATTCCTCAATAATTTTTATGTCCAATAAAGTGCATCTATCCAAATCATAGATGTCTTTTGTTCTCTTGATATTTTGATGGAAATCCAATCTGCAGGATGATTAACCTCCAAAAAAACAAGATGGGGTGATCTGAGGTGTGAAGGTACAAGAACTGGGGTGATCTGAGACCTGAAAATACAGGAATTGGGGTGATTTGAGGTGTAGAGGTTCAAGTCCACATTTGTAAAAAAAATAATAAACGCAGATCTTTTTGCAGGTAAAAAAAAAAAATGTGCATTTATTGTTATTTTTACTAAGAGCCTGTAAAGCATTGTCAGTGTATCTGTCTGCTCATACAGACAGTGTCAGGGTAGTACTTACCGAGGCCGAGATGCCGAGAGCAGTTCACCCTTGCAACTAAGCGCAGTCCGCCCCCTGGAGGTGGTAGTGAATGGCACAAAGAGGCACAGGCTACCCCAATGGACCGTAGGAGACTTGCATGAGATCCTTGTAGAGAAGAGCCGCTGTGCAGAGACTGGTAAGCAGGAGTACAAGCTGGGACAAGTAACAGAAAGTCCAGAACCAGGCTGAGGGTCAAACACCAGGATCAATAATTAAGCTGCAGGCTGTAGGATGGTGTCTGGAAGACACAGGCAAGTCCAGGTACAGGCAGGCGGTCAGGCAAGGAGACAGGAGACAATCCAAGTAACAGGCAGAGGGTCAAACACAGGAGATAGGAGGAAATCCGTTTAAACAAGCCAAGGTCAGGTCCAGGAGAAGAGCAGAGGAGTCAGGTAGCCATCCAGGTCACAAGGGGTAATCAGGCACAGGTACAGGAGACAGGATCAACTTTTACACAGGAAGCTGAGACGAACCAGCAATTTGTCTGATCATCTGAGCGCCTTTTATAGGCCGCCCAAAGGGTCACGCTGGATGTGCGCTAGTGCGCATGTGCGTGCGCCGTAGCGCCAGACCGCGAATGCGCGTGCGCCGGAACGCCGTTCTGCCGCGTATGCGTGCAAGGACACGGCTGGAATGGTAGGAAGGTATATTCCTCTGACAGTGCCCCCCGAGGGGTGGCCTCTGGACATCCAAAGTAGACATCAATTCTGGGTGTTCCTGGTGAAAGGCCTGGATCAAATGTGGGGCATGTAGATTTCTGGATGGTTCCCAGGAATAATCTTCAGGGGGGTACCCCTTCCATTTAATTAGGTACTGGAGTTGTCTACCCTTTTTCCTGCAACTTAGTATTTTCTCCACCTCAAATTCACTTTCTCCGTCTATCATGACTGGTGGAGGAGGTGGTTCTTCCCTGTCAGAAAAAGGGCTGGGAACAACAGGTTTCAAGAGAGATGCATGAAAAACTGGATGCACTTTGTAAGAGTTAGGAAGGGCTAGTTCAAAGGCCACAGGATTGATTACCCTCTTGATTTTGAAGGGACCTATGAACTTTGGCCCTAATTTCTGTGAGGGAATTGGCAATCTGAGATTGATGGCTGTTAACCATACTTCTTTGCCTACCTTAAAGGCTGGGTTTTCCTTCCTTCGCTTATTATAGTGCTTTTGGTAATCCTCCTGGGCTTTTTGCATAGCTTCTTGAATCTTCCGAAAATTCAGCTGGATGGAAGCTACCCGATCCTGTACAGCAGGGACAGACAACTCTGGAATGGAAACTGGAAGGAAAGAGGGATGGAAACCAAAGTTAGACCAAAAAGGTGTTTGGTTGGTGGCGGTATGGATGGAGTTATTATACGCAAACTCAGCGTACGGCAGGAGAGTGGACCAATCATCTCGGGAATCAGAACAGAAACAATGGAGATATTGTTCCAGGGTTTGGTTCATTCTCTCCGTCTGGCCATTGCTCTGGGGATGGTAAGCAGAGGAGAGACAGATCTTTATTTCCAGGGACTTACATAGCTCTCTCCAAAACTTGGAAGTGAATTGGACACCTCTATCTGAGGTGATGCTCACAGGTACACCATGAAGCCTGATGATTTCCTTGAAGAACACGTTAGCTGTAGCAGAAGCAGAGGGAGTATCCACCATGGGCAGGACATGTGCCATCTTGGAAAGCTGATCAGTGATAACAAGGATGGTAGTGAACCCCCCTGAGGGAGGTAGGTCCACGATAAAATCCATGGAGATTTCTGCCCATGGTCGTTCAGGAATGGACAAAGGTTTTAGTAGACCCCAAGATTTTGTATTTGGACCCTTACTGCGTTGGCATAGGATGCAGGAGGAAACGTAATTCTTACAGTCTTGTCTCCAGCCCGGCCACCAAAAAGAATGGTACATCAATTCATTAGTCTTTTGTGTCCCAAAGTGGCCTGCCATCTTGTGGTCGTGGAAGGTCTTTAAAGTTGGGAGTCTTAATTCCAGCGGGACAAAAATTTTTCCGTGGGACCAGAGTAAGTCATTGTGTTTCTCCAAGGAGGACATGTCAGGATCAGAACATTGACTGGATGCTGATTTAATGGCAGTTATTAGGTCGACTTGGGTGACCAGAAGGAAATTTTGTGGAGACAAGATGGTACTGGGTTCAGTTACCTGAGAGGTTTCGTGGAACATCCGAGCATCTGCTTTTCCATTTTTAGAACCAGGTCTATAAGAAATATGAAAATTAAATCTGGAAAAGAAGAGGGCCCATCGGGCTTGCCTGGGTTTTAGACGTTTTGCTGTCCTAAGATATTCCAGATTTTTATGATTGGTGAAGATCATGACAGGGTGAGATGCTCCTTCAAGTATGTATCTCCACTCCTCCAGGGCAAACTTGATGGCCAATAACTCTGTATCACCTACGTCATAATTCTTCTCAGGTGAACTTAATTTCTGGGAAGCGAAAGCTACAGGGTGCAGGAGGGCCTTGGGACCCTGTCTTTGAGAGAGGATGGCCCCAGTTGCGGTTTCTGAAGCATCAACTTCAAGTATGAATGGTAGGGCTGGGTCTGGATGTCATAAGACTGGTGCAGATGAGAATAGTCTCTTTAATTTTAAGAAAGCTTATTGGGCTTCTGAGGACCAATGAAACCGATTATGTTGGCATGTGAGTTGGGTGATGGGGGCTACAATGGCTGAGAAGCCAGCGATAAACCTCCAGTAGGATTTGTGAATCCTAAAAATCGCTGTAGCCCTCTTTTATCCACAGGACCTGGCCACTCCTGAATTGCCTTGACCTTCTGTGGGTCCATTGCGACCCCATTGGTGGAGATAATGAACCCCAAGAACTGCACAGTTGTATTTTCAAATTCGCATTTTTCCGCTTTGAGATATAATTTGTGTTTCCTGAGGATTGAAAGGACCTGTTTGACGTGTACCTGGTGAAGTTCCATGGTGGCAGAAAAAATGAGGATGTCGTCCAGGTAAACGACTAGAAAGTTATCAAGGTATTCACGGAAAATGTCGTTTTACTAGGTGTTGAAAAGTGGCCGGGGCGTTGCAGAGCCCAAACGGAATTACCAGGTACTCGTAATGCCCAAACCTGAATCTGAAGGAGGTTTTCCATTCATTGCCCGCTTGAATTAGGATAACATTGTAGGCACCGCGAAGGTCTAATTTGGAAAAGATTTGGGCGGATCGGAAACGTTGAAATAGTTCCGGGATGAGAGGAAGCAGGTACCAGTTTTTAATGGTGATTTTATTTAGTTCTCTATAATCAATGCAGGGTCTGAGAGAGCCATCCTTTTTCTCTACAAAGAATTTACCGGCTCCAGCCGGTGATGAGGAGGGACGGATAAAACCTTTCTCAAGATTTTCGTCAATGTATGACTTGAGGGCCTTTAGTTCCATCTCGGACAAGGGAAAGATGCGGCCAAAAGAGATTTCAGAGCTGGGCAAAAGGTCTATAGGGCAGTCATAAGAGCAATGAGGTGGTAGGCGGTCAGCCTGTTGTTTGTCGAAAACATCTTTAAATTCCAGGTAGACTGAAGGTACATGTTGGAGATTGTCAGATACCGGTGCTATGGTTGAGCAAGAGGCTGGAGCTGGAAGGAGGCAGTGTTGGGAACAGTATTGGGACAAGAAGGAGACTTCTTTTTTGTTCCAATTAATTTGAGGTTCATGAGCTTGCAGCCAGGGCAAGCCCCAAGATGATAGGAAACATAGGGGAAGAGATAATGTCGAAGCATAGGAACTCCTGATGACCGGAGTCCGTGGTGGTAAGGATGGGTCCAGAGCGGGGAAGTGACCCATCAGCTAGGTGTACCTGGAGGCTTTGATCTTTAGTCAACAGAGGGATACGTAAACTTGCAGCTAGTGAAGCATCCAAGAAGCAACTACATGCTACGAATCAACTATGGCCGGCAGGCGAGTTTCCTTTTCCGGTAGCTGTAAGGAGACAAAGAGGGTAACATAAGTTTGTGAAAAGCCGGAGACTTGATAGTTTATGGCAGATTGAGGGTAGGACTTACTAGGTCTCACAGGGCAGGAACGGAGGAAGTGTCCTGAACCCCCACAGTAAAGGCACAGGTTGGCCTGATGCCTACGTAATCTTTCCTCTGGGGTAAGAGGAGCAGGAACCAGTCCTAATTGCATAGGCTCGACCTCAGGAGTGGTGGAGACTGGAGGAGCCGAGTGGGATGGATGGATGGGAGTCGGCTTAGAAAGCATCCAGCTGGGACGAGGAGCCTGGAAGCACTCTGAACGCCGCTCCCGCATGCGCCAATCCAATTTGGTAGTTACTTAGATCAAGTCCTCCAGAGAATCGAGGGTCTCTATCCTGGCCAGCTCATCTTTCAGAGCTTCAGACAGCCCCTGACAGAACTGGTACTTGAGGGCAGGTTCATTCCAGCCGGTATCGGCCGACCATTTCCGGAACTCAACAGTATAGTTTCTACCGGCCTTCGCCCTTGGCACAAGTTATGTAACGTTGCTTCAGCCATGGCCGTGCGTTGGGGGTCATCATATAATTGTGCCATACTTTGAAAAAGGTATCCACTGAATTCAGTATGGGGCTCCTCTGTTCCATTAGGCTATGGGCCCAAGCCTGGGGTTCATCGGCTAAGAGAGAGATGATTAAGCCGACTTTTACTACTTCGGAAGAAAAAGTCCTGGGTTGCAGATCTAAATACAGAGAACAGGCATTTTTAAAGGCTCTGAATTTTTTGCGATCGCCAGGGAATCGCTCTGGTGTGGGAACCCTGGGCTCCAGGGAAGCCATAATCACTGTAGGGTTGGATGATATCTGAGGGGAGGAAGCCCCACTGGGAGGTACAGGGGCTGCAGCTGCTGATGGGGGTGCCCCGGAGAGTTGTTGAAGGTGACTGTCAATTTGGGTGTAGCCCTCTTGCAACTTTTGAACTGCATAGGTGAGTGCCGAGACTTGCTGACACAGGATCTCAGCAGGGAATGCGCTCTGTCGGCCTCTGACATGGCTGGTTTGTACTATCAGGGTAGTACTTACCGAGGCTGAGATGCCGAGAGTGGTTCACCCTTGCAACTAAGCGCAGTCCGCCCCCTGGAGGTGGTACAGGGAGTGAATGGCACAAAGAGGCACAGGCTACCCCAATGGACCGTAGGAGACTTGTATGAGATCCTTGTAGAGAAGAGCCGCTGTGCAGAGACTGGTAAGCAGGAGTACAAGCTGGCACAAGTAACAGAAAGTCCAGAACCAGGCTGAGGGTCAAACACCAGGATCAATAATTAAGCTGCAGGCTGTAGGATGGTGTCTGGAAGACACAGGCAAGTCCAGGTACAGGCAGGCGGTCAGGCAAGGAGACAGGAGACAATTCAAGTAACAGGCAGAGGGTCAAACACAGGAGATAGGAGGAAATCCATTTAAACAAGCCAAGGTCAGATCCAGGAGAAGAGCAGAGGAGTCAGGTAGCAATCCGGGTCACAATGGGTAATCAGGCACAGGTACAATTTTACACAGGAAGCTGAGACAAACCAGCAATTTGTCTGAGCACCTTTTATAGGCCGCCCAAAGGGTCATGCTGGGTGTGCGCTAGTGCGCATGCATGTGCGTGCGCCGTAGCGCCGGACCGCGTATGCGCATGCACCGGAACACCGTTCCGCCACGCATGCACACAAGGACGTGGCTGGAATGGTAGGAGGGAATATTCCTCTGATAGACAGGCAGTTACACAGTTACACTCTCTATATACTGCCCTAGACTGTCTGTATACTGTCCTAGCCTGTCTGTATACTAGCCTAGACTGTCTTTATACTGCCCTAGACTGTCTGTATACTGCCTTAGACTGTCTGTATACTGCCCTAGACTGTCTGTATACTGCCCTAGCCTGTCCATATAAATGTGGACCACAGCTAGCATGAGGAAGCAAGCCAGTGTCACCACTATTTGTCTTCAGGCTGGGTCCAGAGGTGCAGGTGCGGGCCTGTGGACCACAGCTGAAGAAATAGGTGAAGAGGCGCCGCAAAAATTCTCAGTGAGGGGTGGGGCCAATTTGGGGGGCAAAATTAGGTTTTGCCTAGGGTGTCGAAAATACTTGCACCAGCCCTGTTTGGGGAGGGGTGCCTCCTGTTGGCGCTCGGGACAGAGGCAAAGTGAATAGCTTCGGCTTCTCAGTCTACTTACTACTTCTAGCGACAAGGGGGCTATCCAGCCAACTCCCGAACACCCAATCCAGCTGCCTGCACTCCACAGAATGACAAAACAGGGTTCCCAGCGCTGGAAAAAAACTGACATCCTTCTTCTCCTCGGCAAGGGAATGAGAAACCCAAGACTGTGCTGGCTTACACATGTGCCTTGCCTCTGTGGGGGATTCCAGCTCTGACACTGGAAGCTCAGCTTCCTCCGTCTGCTCAGCCATCTGTCGTCCTTCTGCTGCAAATATTATCTCCACCAGAGAGCCCCACCATATGTAGTCCAGCTAAATAAAAAAAAGGCTAAGCAAGGAGATCCCTAGATAATGACCACTGGCAGGGCTTATATTATTTCTGAACATGCACAGCAAACACCTCTGGAGCAGTTTCCAGCTTCCGCTCAGCCTGTGTCAGTAGCAGACCTCAAACCCATGCTGATTTTACTACGTGACTCCCTGCATATTGATATGACTAACATGTTATAAATTAAACTACTCTGTGCAAGATCTGTAACAGAATCTTAACAGTAAAGAGTCTCTCACATAGAACATAAAATGGTTGATGTATTTTCTGCCCATAACTCTATGGTGGATGTATGCAGCAGACTTACAAAAAATCCACGCTAAGTTGACGGACCTAGAGGACAGGTCCCGCTGATACAATATTACATTTCGTGGGGGGGCCTGAATACATCTCATCTTCTGGATTACATAACTTTCTGAAACAACTACTGCATGTTCTTGTACCGTAAGCTCAGAAATTTAAGCTTATTATAGGCAGGTTTCACACACTACCCAAGTCGGAGTATCTCCTTGACTCGAGAGATGCCGAGAGATGTGCTGGCCAGAATACATTATTATTATTATTATTGTATGCAGATCCTTCTCAAGCTACAATTCAAACACAAAGAAGCTAACTCTGATTACCAAGGCCTTGCAGAATCATAAGATCATCTATAGATGGGGGTTTTCAACCAAATTAACAGTGACACATTAAGGCAAAACTGATAATATCTACTCTTTGGAAATGGGCCTTAAGTATCTCAAAGAATAGCAGATGTTATCTCCAGACGCCGATACTATGGAGAGGAGAGAACCTTCCAGACTGCAAAATGACTGGATCTAATCGCTTCCTTATCATTCTTCATGGCTCCCTTCCGTATCGGTCCTTGCTGGCTTGTGAGGTCATATATGTAGTTCTACATATTCAGTGGTTAAACATTTTTGTTTTCTTCTTTCCGTTATTATCTTCACTAAAGATGCTTTTCTCCTCCAATGTTATCCGCAGCTTTGGCTGCTTCTGGTTACCGGAGATTACTCTGTTTTTTTTTATAAGCTTTTCTTGTTTTCTTTTCCTGTTGTTGTTACTTATCCTCTGCTGTTTAATGTCAAGATATCTGGAAAGCCCTTTCCAATTATGTGTTACTGATTAATCTACGATTTTAAGTTCTGTCCTCTCATATTGTTCTTCACTGACTTATTCTTTGTATTGGAGTGTGCATCACTACTTTGTGTTAATGATAGCACCCCTCATTTGAATAACCTCTATTCTGCGTTTCATGACTTTAGTTGTAATGACACCTTGCTGCTAGCGGAATCCTGCTCTTCAGCTACGGCAAGCTCTGGTACCTAGCACCTCTTATAGCACAAAGTAATTGAGATGACTATAAGATTTGTTTCCTTTAATGTCAAAGGTCTAAATAGTCCCTTAAAATGCAAAGCCATGTGGTCCCATAAACTAAAAGGTGATGTAATTTGCATACAGGAAGTGCACTTCCATACCACTAAATATCCCAAATGTTCCAATAGGTCTTTCTCACACATATTTTTTGCAAACGCAGAAACCAAACGCTAAGGTGTTCTTATAGCCATTAAGAATACAATAGCCTTCACATTGCATGACGTTGCAACTGATATTAATGGCAGATATATCATACTGGTATGTACTCTGAATAATGTAATTTACACTATTGTGTCTGTGTATGCTCCCAATCAAGAGCAAATCCCTTTCTTCCGCACACTTCTGAAAAAGATCAAGAGTGTCTGTAAGGGAAGACTCCTTATGCTGGATGATTTCAATTTGATTGTGAACAAGACTCTGCTTAGTTCCTCTCATTCTTCTATGTATAGACATACTCTACAGTCACTACTACACAACGAACCTTTGTTTGATACTTGGCACTGTCTTCACCCAACGGAGAAGGATTACACATTTTTCTCCTGTCCACAAAGAACCCTTACTCTAGAATCGACCTTATATTGGCTGATCTCCAATTACTTGTAAGGGTGGTGAAGACTTTGATCCATGACATAAGATGGTCGGATCATGCCCCACTTACTGTGGAGCTTCACAAAAAAATATTCCTCTAATCCTACTATGCTCTGGCATAATAATCCTTGTCATTTGGCCTACATCCCCAGCAGAGAAAAATGATGACCCAGTTTAAGGAGTTTTTCCGCCTTATTGTTACTACTGATACAGTATCCACGGTGTGGTGTTCAAATAAAGCCTACATTAGAGTTCTACTCTTACAACTAGCATTGAGGGAAAAGAATTGGAGGATGCAGACACTTACTTTCCTTCACAATCGAATAAAACAATAAGAGACACAGAATAAAGATAAAGTTAATTTAGCGTTAACTTCTGAACTGCAGAAATGTAAAGCTGACCTGAGACAACTCCTTATATATGACCACAAAAAATGTCCTATTACAACCTGAAATTGGACCCAAAATACTTCCCAACCCACTGATAATTTTTGCTTTCTTAGATTCTCTGAATCTTCTTATTATTCACTCTGAGGTGCTAGATCGCCTTAATGCTCTTTTCACAGAAGAGGAAATTTGTAAAGTTGTAAAGTCCTTATTATTAATAATATTGCACCAGGAGCTGAAGGTCTATCAGCAGAGTACTACAGAACATTCCAAAATATTATATATTATATATATATATATTAGTAGTTAATCAATCAAGATGCTCAGGTTCCTTCCCCAAGGAGATGCTCCAGGGCCTGGTCATCACTCTACCTAAGCCTGGAAAAGAGCTCACATTACCACAACATTTTTGACCAATCTCTCTACTGAATACAGATCTTAGAATGTATGCCAAAGTAATCGCTAATCATTTAAAAGATATTACCCCTACCTTAATTGCTCCTGATCAGCTGGTGTTTGTGATTGGCAAACAAGCACTTGATGGGACACATAGAATGATGAATCTTCTTTGATGGGCTGAAACATGCAAAATTCCTAATGTATTTCATACACTTGATGCGGAAAAAGCATTTGATAGGGTCCATAGGGGATATCTGTGGACTACTTTAGCTGTTTGGACTTCAAGGGTTTGTTTTGTCAGCTATTATGGAACTTTATGCGAACCCACCTGTGCTGGTCTTCACCTCCTCTGTCTTATCTGATGCCTTCGATATTACAAATGGTATACATCAAGGGTGTCCATTATCTCCCATTATATTTTCCTTGGTGATGGAGCCATTTGCAGAAACCATACAAAGGTCTTCCGCTATTTCAGGAATAAAAGTAGCGGAACAGCATCACAAAATCTGACTTTTTGCCAATAATGTGATCCTTTCTGTTACAAATGCGGACTCCTCTTTAATCAAAGTTAATTAGGTGATTAGGGCCTTTGGAGATGTGTCTTATTATAAAGTGAATATATTCAAATGTCACACTATTTCTACTCTTATTATTAGTCAGCTATTAGCCAAGCTAAAAACTATATTCCCCTGTTCCTGGGACTCAAATACGATACAGTATCTAGGCACCTCTCTGATGACCCCAATGGACTGCTTATATGAGACTAATTATGTTAGTTTATTGAACTCCATTAAATCAGAACTGACAAAGTTAGCTAAATTTGAATTGTCCTGGTTGGGCCGCATTTCAGCCCTTTAAATGCTGCACATACCAAAACTACCATATATGTTTAGAACAGTGTCGATATCTCTTCAGACAACCTTTTTTTTTAACCTTAATTCTGCCGTTTCAATATGTATGGAAAGGTCAAAAAGCAAGAATCTCATTGTCCATTCTCACTAACATAAATCTAAAGGTGGTGAAAGTTTGTCAGTGTTTCAAGATTACCACAGGGCGGTGTTGCTGGACCAATTAAAATCATGGCTAGCCCCTATCCCAAAGAGCCCATGGGTGCTGATAGAGCAGGCAGTGGTTCGAGGCAAGGATCTTTCAACCCTTTTAATGGATGGCAGCAGCCATTAACCAACCGTTGCAGTCCCCAGAACACCCTTTTATAACTGTCACAATAGATGCATGGCTACATGTACTTAAAATACAAGATACACCTCTTCTAATCTCAGTCCACAACTTGCCTTTACAGGTTTAGGCATGTCTAATCCCATCATTTTCAGTTAACTCTTGGACATCACAAGGGCATAATACCCTTAGAGTAATCCCCTCTTATGTGTGTACTAAAGAGACTTTAAAGTTATGCACATCAATCACCTTGTAAAATTGCATAACATGGGCTATATCACTATAGATAACAATGTTTGGGACTATTAAAATGAACTACCAGATGTAAAAGGAGGAATTTCTTTGATCTACGCCCATTTTTAACTACGTGGTCACATAGTGAAATCCAACTCAATGTCCAACTGGGTATAGAATTGGGCCAGACCTTACAGATCAAGAATGGAGTCCGGCCTTTACTTACATTTAGAAAGTAATCTATTGTGTGTCTCATTGGGAAAATGCTTTAAAAATTGCACATAGGTGGCATCTTACCCATGATAGGCTTTCTCTTATATACCCCCGTGACACATTGGGGTTTTTTAGCTCAATCGTAGTGCCTAAACAGTGAGTTTACTCCACGTCAGATATAGTTTTCAGGGCTTTTCCGACCACATTTATTTAAAAGAAAGTCAAAATTCATACAGGTATGTCTTCCCATGCATGGGGTTCTCACCATCACTATGAGTCAAACATAACATTCAGCCTCCTGGCTCTCTTGTGGCAGTTTTACTACTCCAATTACCTCCTCAGAGTCCTCCTGACCATCAGTACCTTTTTGGTCCTCCTGACCATGAAACACATCCCAGTGTTTATGTACAAACTCTGCATCTTCATTACAGCTTCCTAGCTGCTCTGTCCTTCATGGACTCTCTCTAGAGTTTACTAGCTGTTCTGTCCCTCATGGACTCTCTTTACAGCTTCCTAGCTGCTCTGTCCCTCATGGACTCTCTCTCAGGCTCGGGTCTTAGCCTGTCCCGACCCAGACATCATGGTGTATACCAGCACCTCTCACGGCTTCCTTCACACACTGACCCCCTCAGGAGGGTGGAGCTCTGAGCTCTAACTCTGGCACTAATATGAAGCCAGCACACACCTGTGCCATTAGTGTGTTTGTGTGCTTGCTTTCTACAAAAACTGGCATAAACCACCATTTTACTGAGTGGCACGGGGTCACCCTGCCCACCCCATACTCCTTCAGATTTCTGGAGGAATTGTGGTCAACAAGGCAATCTTTTACATATATTATGATCTTGTAAATTGATTGTTAGTTTTGTTAGTATTCTGTCTAATCTTGTCCATCTCAGGTATCATAATTTCGTCTACTCCATCATTAGCCCTACTGGACCTCAAAATTTCCCTATACAATTCCACAAGATAGTTATGCATATCTTTCAGACAATTCATCACCTGCAATACCATGTAGCATATGCCTTAGAATGTCCATGCAGGCTTATGTACATAGGACACACAAAGAGATCTTTAAAGGTGAGAATAGCTGAACCTATTCAGAATATAAAAACAGGGTTCAAAGACCACCATGTCTCTCTACATTTCAAATTGAAACATAATCAGGACCCGTCAGACCTGAAATTTTGGGGTGTTGAGTGCCTAAAACCAGTCTGGAGAGGTTCCAATATTATTAGGGATCTCTCAAAACAAGGAACTCACTGGATATTCCTTATAGATACCCTCTCACCTAAGGGGTTAAATAGTGAGTTGGATATCAACTGTTTTATCAGTGATTCTTAAGTGAGTCCTGTCACCATAGGCTTATACCATAGACATTTACTGTATATATTATTTGATACTCCATTTTGATGTAGATAGATATTATGATATTTCAAATAATTAGGGTAACTGGAAAAATATTTTTAAATTTTTAAACTTTTATTTTTTCTATTAGTACATATATCAAAAAGGCTCATGTTATGAATGAATTATGTACTTTTTATTTTTCAGAAAGTTTTTCTCCGCTTGTCATTGATCGAGTATTTGGAATTTACTGATTTGGCAAATGCACATATTTATTTGTCTATGCAGACTTATTGAATAATATACGATATTTACATTGGCCATTGAAGGCGGCTATTCCATATTGTATTGTTTTAATAATACAAACATTTTAGTATTCCGTTTCTCAGCTGTTAGTGCCTATATCTTTTCCTCACTCTGTGCCTAGAGTATGTTGTGTGCATAGGAGGAGGAACAATTGGCACAAAAGGGGTAAACAGGATGAGTCATGGATTCCATCCTATTTTAGACCGGAGCGTATCGTTGTGAGATCACGCCCTCAGTTGAAGTGGGAAGTGAAGAAACGCATCAGATGTACAACTTACAGTCTCTAATAAGTGGAAAAAAGACCTTGCTCCTATGGTATCGGAGGTTATACATAGAGTGTACCTACAGTGTTTTTATGAATACTTTTATGCAATGGTTAATGGTAGTAGTAAGAAATGTAGGATAGATTGGGAACCCTGGCTGACGTTTAGCAAATTCCAGAATCTACCCCCTATATAATTTTACGTACTATTAGTTTTGAAGGTATATCTAAACCCCTGCAACAGTAAAGATAAGCATTTATTTGTTGTTGTTAATGTTGAATTTGTTTCCAATGTACCTTTAGCCTACTCATTTATAAGATGGCCACCGTGGCACTTCCGGCGAAATACACATCCTTGGAACGAAGTGGCATGAATTTTACTTAGACGTGATTGATTGGATATGCACATGAAATTTAGAGATTTAGTAAGGTGCATGGAGTGAGTGGGTCGAACACATCACACGTGGTGAAATCTGGATTGGACTCAAAGGGATATGTACATTGTGGGTTCACTCAATGTGAGTAGTGGAGGCCTTTTTCTTTTTGGGAAGTATTTGTTGCAGTATAACACATTAGGAGTATTTTTATTTTCTGGGAACCTCTAACATCCACTTTGGAGCGAGTGAGGAGGATTTTCTGTAAGAATACAGAATGGTTAGAGAGGACCAAAGAAGATTCAACAGTTGTGTATAGAAGCATCACTTTTAAAGCTGGAGGGTAAATGTATATACAAAGGGATCATCTGAGCAGACCAAAAGGGTGCTGTAACACATTATATGGTGTTTTGAGTATAATATTTAGAATGTAACATACTGCACTATACTGTTTTTGTTTTTTGAAGATTGATCATCCTGCAGATTGGATTTCCATCAAAAAAAACCAAGAGAACAAGAGACATTTACTGTATAATTTGGATAGATGCACTTTATTGGACAAAAAAATTTTGGGGCAATACTTTGAGGGAACACTTCACAAATTTGGGAGGGACATTGGTCTATAAGCGCTGGTTCTAACACATTAGTCAACAGTATTGACTATGGTCTCCCTGCAGCTGATTTTCCAACAATTACTGACTTACCAAACCTTGTTTTGCACTTTGTCTGTTTCTGGAGGCAGCCATCTTGGTAGAGGCAGGACTTTTCTTTCTCTTTCCTCCTTGTCAGAGCTTACAGCAATGAGAACAATGAGCAGCACAGTAGTGACTTCCCCTGATCTCACTCCGAATTTTCAGAAAACTAGCACTCAGAAGTAGCAGAGCTTACACTGCAGATATACAACTGTATGGGTATAGGCACTAGGCACCCTAAAAAAATTAAGTGCAGAACATTTTTAACTACAAATTCAAGACAAAGTTGAGGGTAATGCACAATAAACATTTCTAAATGTTGCCGTTAATACACTGTGTACACAATTATTATGCAAGTGTGTATTTTGATCAAATCATAATTTTTATGCATATTGTCCAACTCCAAGCTGTATAAACTGCTTGTTGGATTTAAGCATATCAGGTGATGTGTATTTCTGTAATGAGGGAGGGTGTGGCCTAAGGAGATCAACACGCTGTCTCAAGATGTGCATAATTATTATTAGGCAGCTTCTTTTCCTTGGGCAAAATGGGCCAAAAAAGATTTAACTGACTCTGAAAAGTCGAAAATTGTAAAAATACTTTCAGAGGGATGCAGCACTCTTGAAATTGCTAAGATATTGGGGCGTGATCACAGAACCATCAAACGTTTTGTTGCAAATAGTCAACAGGGTTGCAAGAAACGTGTTTAGAAAAAAAGCCACAAATTAAAGCGGAGTTTCAGTCTCCTGTGAGAAAAATAAAAGGCAGCAGCTACAAAAATTGCTCACCCTAGTCGGTCGCACCCGCTATCTTCGTCCCTCGGCGCCGACATCTTTACTATGGGCACCCGGCTGTGACAGCTTGCGGCTTCATAGCCGGGTGCCTACTGCAGATGCGCAAGCAGCGCTACGCATCGTGACTGGTCGATGCAGTCTTCTGGGACCTTTCAGTGTCCCAGGAGACTGCGGGGGGAGGGAAGAGAACATCCGTTTCCAACCGCCTAGGCTACACAGAAGTGGGATCAAGAACATGTCAAAATCCAGTACTCGCTCCCCCTGCACCCCCCCACCCGCTCCTCCAAAGTGCTAAATTTTTCAAGAGGAACAGGGGACGAGTCCTTAAAGTGGAATTTCCCTTTTGGGTGGAGCTCCACTTTAACTGCCAAAGATTTGAGAAGAATCAAACGTGAAACTACCAGGAACCCATTATCCTTCAGTGCTGTCATATTCTAGGACTGATGAGATGAGTGACTCTTGGCAGACCAGATGGATGGGCCTGTTTCTGGATCAGTAACAGGCACAGAGCTCCACTTCGACTCAAACCCAAGCAAGGTGGAGGTGGGATACTGGTATGGGCTGGTATTATTAAAGATGAGCTAGTTGAATTGACTCAAAATCAACTCCCACACCTACTGCCAGTTTTTAGAAGACACTTTCTTTAAGCAGTGGAACAGGAAGAAGTCTTTCAAGAAGACCATTATATTTACGCAGGACAATGCTCCATCACATGCATCAAAGTACTCCACTGTGTGGATAGCCAGTAAGAGCCTTAAAGATGAAAGAATAATAACATGGCCCACTTCCTCACTTGACCTAAACCCTATTGAGAACTTATGAGCCCTTCTTAAACTGGAGACTTACGGTGAAGGAAAACAGTACACCTCTCTGAACAGTGTCTTGGAGGCTGTGGTTGCTGCTGCACAAAAAGTTGATCGTCAACAGATCAAGAAATTGATAGACTCCGTGAATGGAAGGCTTTTGACTGTTATTGAAAAGAAGGGTGGCCTAAATTGGTCACTGTTTTTTTTTTTTTTTTTTTTTTTTTATGTTTATTTGTAAATTTGAAGTTGTTTGTTTTTTATTATCACTTTAACAGATCGCTTTAACAGATGAAAATAGACAAGTGAAATGGGAAAATTTTTGTTTTTCATTTAGTTGCATAATGATTCTGCACACCAATAGTTGCCCAATGGTTGTGCACACATAAATATTCTCTCTTATTTTACTTTCTTAAATATTCAGGTCTGAGGTTTATTAACATTTTGGATTGACTGAAAGCACTGTTCAATAATGAAATTAATCCTCAAAAATACAACTTGCCTAATTGTGCACACAGTGCATAGCAAATCTTAATTTCCTGACCGCTCCATGGCAGCACAGCTATAGGCTCCGCCCCCCCATACCTCCAGGACTTAACTCATATAAAGTTGAGCCCACCTACAGCTTATGCCTTTTCTGCTGCTCCCTCTGATTCTCAACTTCCAGCTGAGGCTGTGGTGGGGGAAGGTGACAGTTCTGGTGATGATCCAGATTGGCCAAAGGGGCCTTGGTACCCTTTGCTCATCCTTATAAGTGTCAAGGATTGACTCCCTCTATATGTAAGATCAAATCTTCTCCAAAGTCCCATTCATCCAGCATCCGACAGGCTCAGGCTGATAGCCTGGGTCTAGAGAGGCAGATGCTAATGGATTTGAATGCTCTGTGAAGATTGTAAATACTCTTAGGAAAACAAAGGACAGCGCTAACCTTACCTATAGTAGAATATGGCATAAATTCACAGTATTATTGCTGATCAAGATTTTACGCTGGACTCTTCAGAAGTCTGTTCTAAAATGCCTGCAGGTGTGGCTTGATTTTAGGTATATGCGTAAGTATGCTATAGACACACGTTTCGGCTATCTCTGCCTTCACGGCATACAGTGGGCATCCAACACCTATTTATACTGTTTTTCAAGATGCAATTTGGTTGAAACCTCAAAATGTTTCTGAAATGGACTCTCCCATTGCTGTTGGACGTTATTGAATCAGATGCTTTCAATAATCCTATGGTACCTCTCACTGAAAACTGCTTTACCAGTGGCAATAACATCAGCCAGAAGAGAGTCAGCATTGGTGGCCTTGGGGTTTAAAAAACCCATATTTGTGTACTTCCCAGACAGGGTGGTACTCATGCCAATGCTCAAATTTTGTGCCTGAACTGACCTTCAGTTCCTTTTGGGGAGTACTCAAGAAATTTGCCCATTGGATATGGGCCAAGCTTTAAAATGTTTAATCAAGGCAACTTCTGCCATCAGGAAGTCAGAGCATCTGTTTGTCATTCCAGGTGGAACACATAATGAGTTTACGGCTTCCAGCGAGATTATTGCCTCTTGGTTGGTAAAGCTCATCTCCTTGGCCTACAAGTTGAAAGGGTTGGCCGTGCCGGGAGAATCAATGCACCCTCACTAGAAAGGTCTTGACCTTGAGAGTGGCAGCAGGCCGAGTGTCTGAAACTTTCTGCAAGGCAGCTATGTGGGCACCAAAATATTCATATTCATGGCTTAATGACAGTTAAGTTTGGCAGGGGCATTCTGGCTTCTGGTTTTTTAGTCATAATTGAGGAGTGTAGCATTATCCCTCCCCTGTTTTGGCTAGTTAGTTCCCATCGGTGCTGACATGGAGCCGCCAGGAAACCGGAAAATTGAATTCAAATACTTACCGTAATTTTCCTTTCCTGACGAGCTCAAAGGCAGCACAGATCCCACCCAGCTTGGTAGGACTAGTTACAGAACGCCGAGGCTGTAGGTGGGTCCTGTTAAGTCCTGGAGGCATGGGGGGGCAGAGCCTATACCCAGCTGTGCTGCCATGGAGCTCGTCAGGAAAGGAAAATTACGGTAAGTATTTGAATTCAATTTTCCATTTTTTTTTTCATTTACATCCATTTTAAGCCCTGACTGCTAAAAGTATAGAATCTACAAGTTTAAGCAGGGTCAGTATGTGCTACCAGTAGCTCTATTTAACAAGCAGAACATATTTTTAAAAAGTGTTATGCATTTAATACAATAATAAAAAAATAAAAAAATGACCATCAACTTGAATTTTCTCTCTGCATTTATTTATTCTGTTCATTGTCTACACAATTGAAAAAAAAGATATAATTCTCTGATTTGCCATTTAACATTCTGATGTACAATGTATTTAATGTAAGGGCTCCTAACCCTTTTGAGACATGATTGCTATATTGTCCATGAACCAGCCTTATAATCTATTATATCATTTTCCATGATTAATGTACAGTACACATATGACAGAGATCTGTTAACCAAAAAGTAATGAGAGCCAGAAAGACAGAACTAATAACTAATTGCTGTTTTTCAATAATAATAATAATGATAATGTAATTCTTTAAGTAATAGTTAGCCAGTAGGGATGAGCTTCGTGTTCGAGTCGAACCCATGTTCGACTCGAACATCGGCTGTTCGATCGTTCGCCGAATTGCGAACGTTATGGGCCGTTCGCGCTAAATTCGTGTGGCGCGTCACGGCCCATAATTCACTGCGGCATCGCAGTGCATTGCTGGCTGATGATTGGCCAAGCATGCACTATGACCCGCATGCTTGGCCAATCACAGCGCTGTCAGTAGAGAGAGCTGTAATTGGCCAAAGCCAGGGTGGCTTTGGCCAATTACGGCTCAGGGCATTTAGTACACACCCCACACTATATAAGGCCGCCTGCACGGCGGCCCTGTGTAGTGTGTGTTCCGGTGTGCTGAGAGATAGAGAGAGAGAGAGACAGTGTCATTTGATTTGAGTTAGATAGATTAGGCAGAACAGTCAGTCAGTTAGCTGCACTTACAGTGTATTGTGTATATATATGCATCCCAGGTGTTGCATATATATATATACACTGTATTCAGTTTAGCTAGATCCGTTCCTGTTATCTTCTATCTAGACTATTTACATTTAATGCAGTGCGTCCTGCTCACAGTGTTCAGCTAGATCCGTTCCTTTTATCTTCTAGACTATTTACATTTAGTGCAGTGCGTCCTGCTCACAGTGTTCAGCTAGATCCGTTCCTGCTATTTACATTTAGTGCAGTGCGTCCTGCTCACAGTGTTCAGCTAGATCCGTTCCTGTTAAATTCCTACTGACCGGCAGGCTTGTCTGGTTACAGTATATAAAGCTACCTGAAGAAAATTACAGGTGTTCTATTTGATCCTATTAGTACCACGGTCAGGCAGCTAGACTATTTACATTTAGTACAGTGTGTCCTGCTCACAGTGTTCAGCTAGATCCGTTCCTGTTATCTTCCTACTGACAGGCAGGCTTGTCTGGTTACAGTATATAAAGCTACCTGAAGAAAATTACAGGTGTTCTATTTGATCCTATTAGTACCACGGTCAGGCAGCTAGACTATTTACATTTAGTACAGTGTGTCCTGCTCACAGTGTACAGCTAGATCCGTTCCTGTTATCTTCCTACTGACAGGCAGGCTTGTCTGGTTACAGTATATAAAGCTACCTGAAGAAAATTACAGGTGTTCTATTTGATCCTATTAGTACCACGGTCAGGCAGCTAGACTATTTACATTTAGTACAGTGCGTCCTGCTCACAGTGTTCAGCTAGATCCGTTCCTGTTATCTTCCTACTGACAGGCAGGCTTGTCTGGTTACAGTATATAAAGCTACTTGAAGAAAATTACAGGTGTTCTATCCCAGCTTAGTGCAGCTACAGGCCATTAGTATGTCTGGAAGGCCAAGAAGGAGAGGCAGACAGTCACAAGCCAATAAGAGAGGGCAAGCAGGCTCTGTGTCTAGTGCTGGTCGTGGAGACGGTGCATCCTCATCAGCACGTGGCCATGGGACACGCTTGGCCTTTTTTTCGGCAGCTGGCCATGTTGAGCCGCAACATGCGGAAGACTTGGTCGAGTGGATGACCAAGCCGTCCTCATCCTCCTCATCCTCTCTCACCCATGCCCAGGGTGCTTTGTCTGGCAAAGCAGCGGCCTCTTCCCTCAGCTCAATGTCATCAGTGACTCCTTCCCTAGCTCCACCATGTCCTCATGAGGATTCCCTCGAACTGTTTGACCACAGTGTTGGGTACATGCTCCAGGAGGATGCCCAGCGTTTGGAAGGCTCTGATGACGATACTGAGCTCGATGAAGGCAGTAACATGAGCGCGGACAGAGGGGGTGCCCAAGAAGGACAGCAATCTGGCAGTCATGCTCCCCCTGCTGCAGCATACTGCCAGGTTTGCTCCAGTGATGAGGAGGGAGGGGATGATGAGGTCACTGACTCAACGTGGGTGCCTGATAGGAGAGAGGAGGAGGAGGAGGAGGAGGAGGAGGAGGAGGAGGCGGCAGCACATCACCAACGAGGCAGGATGCCCTCCAGGGGCCAGCCTAAGGGCAGCACATTGACTGCATCACACCCCAAAGCTCCACATGTGCAGGGCGCTGCAGTCTCTGCGCGTTATTCAAAAAGTTCTTTGGTGTGGGCCTTTTTTGAGACGAGTGCATCAGATCGCACCGCTGCTATTTGCAACATATGTCTCAAGCGTATCTCGCGTGGCCAAAATATCTCCCGCTTGGGTACCACATGCTTGACCAGACATATGTTGACCTGCCATGCAGTTCGTTGGCAAGCGTATCTAAAAGACCCACACCAAAGAACAAAGAGGATCTCTCCTTGCTCCTCATCAGCTGAGATTTCCAACCCCACTAGACCTTCAGTCCTCTCTGAGACCTGCAGTGAGAGGAATGAAGGTGTAGAATTAGGTGTGTCACAGCCAAGTACTTGTGGGCAATCTGCTTTTGGTACACCGACGTCAGATTGTACCAGGCAAATTTCCCTGCCCCAGCTGCTGCACCGCCGAAAGAAGTTTGCTCCCAGCCATCCACATGCCCAGCGGTTGAATGCTAGCTTGGCAAAATTGCTAGCACTTCAACTGCTGCCTTTTCAGTTGGTAGACTCTGCCCCCTTCCGTGAGTTTGTGGAATGTGCGGTTCCTCAGTGGCAGGTACCCAAACGCCACTTTTTCTCACGGAAGGCGATTCCGGCTCTCTACCGGCATGTGGAAGGCAATGTCCATGCCTCGCTGGACAGGGCGGTCAGCGGTAAGGTGCATATTACCGCTGACTCATGGTCCAGCAGGCATGGACAGGGACGTTACCTAAGTTTCACGGCGCATTGGGTGACTCTGCTGGCAGCTGGGAAGGATGCAGGACAAGGTGCAGTAGTGTTGGAGGTTGTTCCGCCACCACGCCTCCAAAATGCTGATTGTGACACACCTCTCTCCTCCACCCCCTCCTCTTCTTCTTCCTCCATGGCCTCTTCCTCGGAACCAGCGGTGCTCCGTAGGCGTTCAAGGGGCTACGCAAGTACGCAGGCCAAAAGATGCCATGCGGTGCTTGAGCTGGTGTGCTTGGGGGACAGGAGCCACACTGGGGCAGAGGTTCTGTCAGCTCTGCAGGGGCAGGTTCAGAGGTGGTTGACGCCACGCCAACTTAAGGCAGGAATGGTGGTTTGCGACAATGGCACCAACCTCCTCTCTGCCCTCCGACAGGGACAAATGACCCATGTGCCCTGTTTGGCTCACGTCCTTAACTTGGTGGTGCAGCGGTTCTTGGGCAGGTACCCGGGCTTACAGGATGTCCTGAGGCAGGCCAGGAAAGTCTGTGTGCATTTCCGCCGGTCATATAATGCCAGTGCTCGGCTGACGGACCTCCAAAAGGAGTTTAACCTGCCCAAGAACCGCCTAATCTGTGACATGCCCACCAGGTGGAACTCAACGTTGGCCATGCTGCAGCGGCTGCACACGCAGCAGAGGGCCATCAATGAGTACCTGTGCGACTATGGCACCAGGACAGGGTCAGGGGAGCTTGGTTTTTTTTCCCCACGCCAGTGGGCCATGATCAGGGATGCATGCACTGTCCTGTCACCATTCGAGGAGGCCACGAGGATGGTGAGCAGTGACAGTGCATGCATCAGTGACACTGTCCCCCTTGTCCACCTGTTGGAGCACACGCTGCGTGGAATAATGGACAGGGCACTTGAGGCAGAACAGAGGCAGGAAGAGGAGGACTTCCTTAGCTCTCAAGGCCCCCTTTATCCAGACAGTGTTCCTGCGTGCCCGCCGATCACACAGGAAGAGGACGAGGAGGAAGAGGAGGAGGAGGAAGATTGTGTCAGTATGGAGGTGGAGCCTGGCACTCAGCATCAGCAGCAGTCTTTAAGGGATCAGTCCCAAGAAACACATGGACTTGTACGTGGCTGGGAGGAGGTGGCTGCGGACCATGTCGTTCTTAGTGACCCAGAGGACTCCGGACCGAATGCCTCAGCAAACCTACGCTGCATGGCCTCCCTGATCCTGCAAAGCCTGCGTAAGGATCCTCGTATTCGTGGTATCAAGGAGAAGGACCAATACTGGCTGGCAACCCTCCTTGATCCACGTTACAAGGGTAAGGTTGCGGACCTTATCTTGCCATCGCAGAGGGAGCAGAGGATGAAACATCTTCGGGAGGCCTTGCAGAAAGGTCTGTGCAACGCGTTCCCAGAGACTGGGAGGTTACAAACTCCTGTTTCTGGACAACGTGTTGCTGAGGCTTCGGTCAGTCAAAGAAGGAGCGGTGGAGAAGGTGGCCGTCTGACCGATGCGTTCAGACAATTTTTTGGTCCGCAGCCCCAAGGTATGATCGGTTCCAGCAACCATCGCCAGCGTCTGTTTTACATGGTGCAGGAATACCTAGGGGCAAGATCAGACTTGGACACCTTTCCCACCGAAAATCCTCTGGGTTACTGGGTCTTGAGGATGGATCACTGGCCAGAGCTTGCACAGTATGCAATTGAGCTACTGGCCTGTCCTGCATCCAGCGTTCTTTCGGAACGCACATTCAGTGCTGCTGGAGGCGTGGTAACCGATCACAGGGTGCGTCTGTCCACCGACTCGGTCGATCGGCTGACCTTCATAAAAATGAATGAGTCTTGGATCACCACCAGCTACCAAGCACCTGATGCTGATGTAACCGAATAATTTTTTTTGAAATCTCAGATCCCTTCAAAGACTGCCTATGCTGATGCTGAGTGACTATCCCTGAGTAATTATCCTCTTCCTCCTCAATCATCACGCTGATAGCTTGTAAGAACATTTTTGGTTCTGGGCGCCACCACCAGTGCCTAAGGCACAATTTTTCAGCCCCTGTTTAACAGGGGCGTGTAATTACAATTTTTGATGTAATACTTTGCAGCAGGGCTCGTTCCTGCATTCCAACTAGAGTGTCTGTGAGGGGTTGCAGTGTTGTGGCACCAGCACCAGTGCCTAGGGCCCAATTTTTCTGCCCCTGTCTAACAGGGGCGTGTAATTACAATTTTTGATGCAATACTTTGCAGCAGGGCTCGTTCCTGCGTTCCAACTAGAGTGTCTGTGAGGGGTTGCAGTGTTGTGGCACCAGCACCAGTGCCTAAGGCCCAATTTTTCTGCCCCTGTCTAACAGGGGCGTGTAATTACAATTTTTGATGCAATACTTTGCAGCAGGGCTCGTTCCTGCGTTCCAACTAGAGTGTCTGTGAGGGGTTGCAGTGTTGTGGCACCAGCACCAGTGCCTAAGGCCCAATTTTTCTGCCCCTGTCTAACAGGGGCGTGTAATTACAATTTTTGAAGCAATAATTTGCAGCAGGGCTCGTTCCTGCGTTCCAACTAGAGTGTCTGTGAGGGGTTGCAGTGTTGTGGCACCAGCACCAGTGCCTAAGGCCTAATTTTTCAGCTCCTGTTCAACAGGGGCATGTAATTACAATTCTTGATCTAATATTTCACAGCAGGGCCCTGTGAGGGCTTACAGTGTTGTGGCCACAGCAACACCTAAGGCCCAAATTTCTGCTGAGTATATAGGGCAGGACCCTACTTTCAAACATCTAACTTACAAACGACTCCTACTTGCAAACGGAAGGAGACAACAGGAAGTGAGATGAAATCTACCCCTAGGAAGGGAAATTCTCTCCTGTAAGAGTTAATATGGGAAAACAAGTTCTCCTTTCCACTGATGCTTTCCAATCCTTGTTCCACAAAAAAACCCAAATTTTCAAAAAACATTTTTCATTGGGACAAAAAAGTGAGGTGAAATCTTCTGAAGAGGAGGAAAGACAGCAAAACAAATGTCACAGGGGTGATAACCCTTCCCTATGTTTTCCAAAAAGCTTAGAAAAGATTTTTTGGCTGGAGCTAAACACGTTAAAAATGTTCAAAATTACAAACAGATTCTACTTAACAACAAACCTACAGTCCCTGTCTTGTTTGCACCGCCTGTATACTGCTGTTCAGAGTATATAGGGCCTGGTGGCCCCACACCTTTCCTTATTTTAATTTGGGTGCGGGGTTCCCCTTAATATCCATACAAGACCCAAAGGGACTGGTAATGGACTGGGGGGTACCCATGCCGTTTGTCTCACTGATTTTCATCCATATTGCCATGACCCGACATGACATTAAACCCGCAAGCAGTTTTAAATGAGATTTTTTCCTTTAAAAATGACATTTGGTGCAGGGACTGTTCTAAACATGGGAAACACGCGTCACTTTACAGGCATACTATAGACACCCCCCAGGTACGATATTTAAAGGAATATTTCACTTTTTTTTTTTTTACTTTAAGCATCATTAAAATCACTGCTCCCGAAAAAACGGCCGTTTTTAAAAGTTTTTTTTGCATTGATACATGTCCCCTGGGGTAGGACCCGGGTCCCCAAACCCTTTTTAGGACAATACCATGCAAATTAGCCTTTAAAATGAGCACTTTTGATTTCGAACGTTCGAGTCCCATAGACGTCAATGGGGTTCTAACGTTCGTGCGAACTTTCGGTCCGTTCGCGGGTTCTGGTGCGAACCGAACCGGGGGGTGTTCGGCTCATCCCTATTAGCCAGTATTAACTCATAAAGTCACCACAAGTACATTGATATTATGTGTAATGAGGACGGGGATATCGTGCTGATAGTGTTGAAGCCTTGAGATAATTTAGTATATTTCTAACATGAGTTACAGAAAATTATCTTATCTGGAAAACCCAACTCCCAGGCATTGAACAATAGCCATCATATCTGTGCTTTACTTTAATTACTTTAACATTGTCTCTAAATTAATGAAATAGAAAGGAAATGTGAGACTTGGACTGAATGTAGATATTCTAATATAATTGATAATTAGTAGTCTGATAGAAAATATTTGAATGCCTTGTTGTGGACTCTGAACTCTATTTCCAAGGATACAAATTCCTGGGTTAAAGAGAACATGTCAATTTATAAAGTCCTGTTTTGCACAGAATTTAATTTTGCCATAATAAGAAATCATGCTGCCCTTAAACATGTGAATGATAATTCCTTTTTGAATAATCTACCTTCTCTTTTGTAACTGGCTATGTTACATATTTATTGTTGTAAACACTGACCCTAGTGTCTCTAAAATAAGACCCTAACCCTAGGTTCAAACTTCAACATTTTGTGCAGGACACTGTGGGCTGCTGTGCCTGCTTTTCCGCAAAAAAAAGGTGCATGCACCTTTTAAAAAAATGCAGCCACATGAGACATTGCAAGACCCTGACAATCACAGGCATGACTCCTAGAGGCAGAGGCATGGTGGGATTTGTAGTTTCACCACAGCTGGCGGGCTGAAGTTGCCTACCCCTGGGCTAGCAGATACACTATATTGTCAAAAGTATTGGGACACCTGCCCTTACACGCACGTGTACTTTAATGGCATCCCGGTCTTGAGCCTCTTACAAACAATCGGATTTTCGTCCGGGAATTGTGTGATGACAGACTGTTTGCCTAAAATCCGACCGTTAGTACGCTCCATCAGACAATTGTTGTGCAACTTTCCGCCAACAAATGTTGGATGGCAGGCTAGTAAATTTTCGGTGGACAATGATCTGTTGTCAAATTTTCAAATCGTGTGTACACAAGTCCGTCACACAAAAGTCCAATGTACAAACACGCATGCTCAGAATCAATGCTCCCAAAACACGACATTAGCAGAAGGTGCCCAAAGGGTGGCGCACAAGAGCTGAAACTCCTCGTAGTACGTCCCTATGTTTGTGTTTGTTGACCGACAATTGTGTACTGTTTGTATGCAAGACAAGTTACTGGCACACGCACTTTGGACAAAAGTCTGACACTTTGTTGGCCAACAATCCAATCGTGTTTACGAAGCTTTAGTCCGTAGGGTTCAATATTGAGTTGGCCCACCCTTTTGCAGCTATAACAACTTCAGCTCTTCTGGGAAGGCTGTAAACAAGATTTAGGAGTGTGTCTATGGGAATGTTTGACCATGCTTCCAGAAGCGCAATTGCGAGGCCAGGCACTGATGTCTGGCAAGAAGGCCTGGCTCGCACTCTCCGCTCTAATTCATCCCAAAGGTATACTATCGGGTTGGGGTCAGGACTCTGCGCAGGCCAATTAAGTTCCTCCACCCCAAACTTGCCCATCCATGTCTTTATGGACGTTGCTTTGTGCACCGGTGCTCAGTCATGTTGGAACAGGAAGGGGCCATCCCCAAAGTATTCCCACAAAGTTGGGAGCATGAAATTATCCAAAAATTTCTTAGTATACTGATACCTTAAGATTTCCCTTCACTGGAACTAAGGGGCCAAGCCCAACCCCCAAAAAACAACCCCACACCATAATACCCCCTCCACCAAATGATTTGGACCAGTGCACAAAGCAAGGTCCATAAAGACATGAATGAGCGAGTTTGGGGTGGAGGAACTTGACTGGCCTGCACAGAGTCTTGACCTCAACCCGATAGACCACCTTTGGGATAAATTAAAGCGAGACTGCGAGCCAGGCCTTCTTTTCCAACATAAGTGCCTAACCGAACAAATGCACTTCTAGAAGAATGGTTAAACATTCCCATAGACACACTCCTAAACCTTGTGGACAGCCTTCCCAGAAGAGTTGAAGCTGTTATAGCTGCAAAGGGTGGGCCAACTCAATATTGAACCCTACGGACTAAGACTAGGATGCCATTAAAGTGCATGTGCATGTAAAGGCAGGTGTCCCAATACTTTTGACAATATAGTGTATTTATTTAAAGGCGCTTTGATCTTTGAGTGAAACTTCTCGGAGAGCTGGCTACAAAACAGGTGTCATTTCAAGCAGCAAAGTTCCTGGCATTGAAGCTGGTGAAAGAGGTTATAAACTAATAACATAGTTTGATCAATGCCAGGTTTACAGTCAAAGGAGGCCAGTACACAGCACTATTACAGATAACAAGGATACAAATTCTCTGTTGGGAACTCTAATAAATGTAGTAGGAGCATGTTGTAATAAAGAGCACTTGAAAATGGATGAGGTATAACAAAATTATTCATAAAGGGAAATGGAAAAGGATGTCATGCTGAGTGGTTACACGCACTTATAGGAAGCAGTAACAAGGTTATAGCACCAGCCAAAGCTCTCTCCTCTGTCTTCCGACCAGCACAAAAATGAAGCTGTTTTAATCTTGGAGAAACATGGCAGACAAAGGAAAAGCAATGCAAAATATTTCTGCAGTTTTAAATTATTTAAAAACAAAACAGCAAAATCGGGCGCCCCTCTGTCATTATAACACGTACATAACATTTTTTTTTTTTTTAAATGTCTTTTCAGTTAGACGCATTTGTAGTTTTCTATGACAGAGGGACACCAAGCATACAGTGCAATAAACTAACTAGGATTCTTTGATGTTTAAAATTTAAGAGCTGAAAGAAGTTGTTGCAGTGACATTGGAAGAAAATAAAAAATAAACACTCAGCATTCAGATACAGCCAAGCATAACCTGAACAGGTTCAATTTAACATGACATATTTTGTAGCACAGAAAGTGGAATATTTGATTTTCCACAATTTATAACGCATGTGCTTCAACAGTTAGTTTTTCTGCTATATGGTGACACTAATGTGCAGCAGCTGTTTGCAGAAAGTATAAATGCAGATGATTATATAAATGGAAGAAGAAATGATTATAAAGGCTCTAACTTGGAAGTAGATTTTTTTTTTCAATGGAACAGTGGCATAGGGTGAAAAAATTTAATGCATTATTTAAATTAAAAGGACAAGGTACAGTATATTGGTTAACTCCCTCCATACAATCCCCCTCCTGAACCCCCTACCCAGGTGTTTACTTAAAGTGGAAGTAAACCCATACATAAAAGTTTCATTTTCGGCACGTGCCGGAAATGTAACACTCTCATTGGTTGTGCTCCCAACCAAACTGTTTAACTATCCAATGGCTGGTGTCATAATTGATCACATGTTTAGCATCATGGCAGTTGTAGATTAAACAGAGGCAAAGATGGCAGCTTGCTTGGCTGAACACGATAGGGGGGTTTACTTACTGTACACTTTAACCACTTCAGCCCCGGAAGGTTTTACCCCCTTCCTGACCAGAGCACTTTTTACAATTCGGCACTGCGTCGCTTTAACTGCTAATTGCGCGGTCATGCAATGCTGTACCCAAACGAAATTTGCGTCCTTTTCTTCCCACAAATAGAGCTTTCTTTTGATAGTATTTGATCACCTCTGCCGTTTTCATTTTTTGCGCTATACACGGAAAAAGACCGAAAATTTTGAAAAAAAATGATATTTTCTACTTTTTGTTCTAAAAAAAATCCAATAAACTCAATTTTAGTCATACATTTAGGCCAAAATGTATTCGGCCACATGTCTTTGGTAAAAAAAATGTCAATAAGTGTATATTTATTGGTTTGCGCAAAAGTTATAGCGTCTACAAACTAGGGTACATTTTCTGGAATTTACACAGCCTTTAATTTATGACTGCCTATGTCGTTTCTTGAGGTGCTAAAATGGCAGGGCAGTACAAAACCCCCACAAATGACCCCATTTTGGAAAGTAGACACCCCAAGGAATTTGCTGAGAGGCATGTTGAGCCCATTGAATATTCATTTTTTTTGTCCCAAGTGATTGAACAATGACAAAAAAAAAAAAAAAAAAAAAAAATTACAAAAAGTTGTCACTAAATGATATATTGCTCACACAGGCCATGGGCATATGTGGAATTGCACCCCAAAATACATTTAGCTGCTTCTCCTGAGTATGGGGATACCACATGTGTGGGACTTTTTGGGAGCCTAGCCGCGTACGGGGCCCCGAAAACCAATCACTGCCTTCAGGATTTCTAAGGGCGTACATTTTTGATTTTACTCCTCACTACCTATCACAGTTTTGAAGGCCATAAAATGCCCAGATGACATAAAACCCCCCCAAATGACCCCATTTTGGAAAGTAGACACCCCAAGCTATTTGCTTTGAGGCATGTTGAGTCCATGGAATGTTTTATATTTTGACACAAGTTGCGGGAAAGTGACACATTTTTTTTTTTTTTTTGCACAAAGTTGTCACTAAATGATATATTGCTCACACAGGCCATGGGCATATGTGGAATTGCACCCCAAAATACATTTAGCTGCTTCTCCTGAGTATGGGGATACCACATGTGTGGGACTTTTTGGGAGCCTAGCCGCGTACGGGGCCCCGAAAACCAAGCACTGCCTTCAGGATTTCTAAGGGCGTACATTTTTGATTTTACTCCTCACTGCCTATCACAGTTTCGGAGGCCATGGAATGCCCAGGTGGCACAAACCCCCCCCAAATGACCCCATTTTGGAAAGTAGACACCCCAAGCTATTTGCTGAGAGGCATGGTGAGTATTTTGCAGCTCTCATTTGTTTTTGAAAATAAAGAAAGACGAGAAAAAAAATTTTTTTTTTTTCTTTTTTCAATTTTCAAAACTTTGTGACAAAAAGTGAGGTCTGCAAAATACCCACTATACCTCTCATCAAATAGCTTGGGGTGTCTACTTTCCAAAATGGGGTCATTTGGGGGGTTTTTTTGCCACCTGGGCATTCCATGGCCTCCGAAACTGTGATAGGCAGTGAAGAGTGAAATCAAAAATTTACGGCCTTAGAAAGCCTGAAGGCGGTGCTTGGTTTTCGGGGTCCCGTACGCGGCTAGGCTCCCAAAAAGTCTCACACATGTGGTATCCCCATACTCAGGAGAAGCAGCAGAATGTATTTTGGGGTGTAATTTCACATATTCCCATGGCATGTTTGAGCAATATATCATTTAGTGACAACTTTGCGCAAAAAAAAAATAAAAAAAATAAAAAATTGTCTCTTTCCCGCAACTTGTGTCACAATATAAATTATTCCATGGACTCAACATGACTCTCAGCAAATAGCTTGGGGTGTCTACTTTCCAAAATGGGGTCATTTGGGGGGGTTTTGAACTGTCCTGGCATTTTATGCACAACATCTAGAAGCTTATGTCACACATCACCCACACTTCTAACCACTTGAAGACAAAGCCCTTTCTGACACTTATTGTTTACATAAAAAAATAATTTTTTTTTGCAAGAAAATTACTTTGAACCCCCAAACATTATATATTTTTTTTAAAGCAAATGCCCTACAGATTAAAATGGTGGGTGTTTCATTTTTTTTTTTTCACACAGTATTTGCGCAGCGATTTTTCAAACGCATTTTTTGGGGAAAAAACACACTTTTTTACATTTTAATGCACTAAAACACACTATATTGCCCAAATGTTTGATGAAATAAAAAAGATGATCTTAGGCCGAGTACATGGATACCAAACATGACATGCTTTAAAATTGCGCACAAACGTGCAGTGGCGACAAACTAAATACATTTTTAAAAGCCTTTAAAAGCCTTTACAGGTTACCACTTTAGATTTACAGAGGAGGTCTACTGCTAAACTTACTGCCCTCGATCTGACCTTCGCGGCGATACCTCACATGCATGGTGCAATTGCTGTTTACATTTGACGCCAGACCGACACTTGCGTTCGCCTTAGCGCGAGAGCAGGGGGGACAGGGGTGCTTTTTTTTTTTTTTTTTTTTTTTTTCTTTATTATTATTATTTTTTTATCTTATTTTTAAACTGTTCCTTTCATTTTTTTTTTTTTAATCATTTTTATTGTTATCTCAGGGAATGTAAATATCCCCTATCATAGCAATAGGTAGTGACAGGTACTCTTTTTTGCAAAAATTGGGGTCTATTAGACCCTAGATTTCTCCTCTGCCCTCAAAGCATCTGACCACACCAAGATCGGTGTGATAAAATGCTTTCCCAATTTCCCAATGGCGCTGTTTACATCCGGCGAAATCTAAGTCATAAAATGCTCGTAGCTTCCGGTTTCTTAGGCCATAGAGATGTTTGGAGCCACTCTGGTCTCTGATCAGCTCTATGGTCAGCTGGCTGAATCACCGGCTGCATTTTCAGGTTCCCTGTTGAGACAGGAGAGCCAGAGAAAAACACGGAAGACGTTGGGGGGGAGGGGCATTCCCTCCCACTGCTTGTAAAAGCAGTCTAGAGGCTAATTAGCCGCTAGGATTGCTTTTACATGAAAGCCGACCGCTGGCTGAAAAGAATGATACCAAGATGATACCTAAACCTGCAGGCATCATTCTGGTATAACCACTCAAAGTCGTGAATGGCGTACCTGAAGACAAAAAAATGGTTAACAATAAAGCACAGTAAACGGTAAGGTATAAAAAATTGCATACCTGAAAAGCAAACATGATAAAACATAATAACAATAAAACATTGCAGAATAGAATACAGTAAAAAAGAGCAGAACAATAGAGAGAGAATAGAGAGAGAGAGAACAATAAAACGACAACTATTTTTTTTTATTTTATATTTTTGTATGTGTTTTTTTTTTTTTTTTTTTTTTTACACTTTTTTTTGTAACTAACTTTTATAACTGTAACCGGTTCCAGGTTCGGGTCTCTCAAAATGCGATGGCATCTTGGGAGACCCTGTGAAAGTGTGCCTAGTCTGTGCAATGCTGTACCCTACGCTAATACTCAACTAGTGAATGGTAGCGTTCAAAACATTCACCAATGCAAAGACCAGGATTGTCAGGACAGGAGGGACAATAATAGAGGGTGTCACGCCTATATCCGCGTTTGCTGCAGACACGACATCTTTTTTGGGGGTTCGTTGGGTAGGGGTACTCGGGAGGACATAAAGAAAATGCCTCTCATGCAGCCGACTGCATTTGGTTGGGGATGTGAATGGGGGAAGTACGGGCGCTGCAGAAGCGGTGGGTTCCCAATTAGGATTGGCGAATGCAGCAGGAAGGGCACTATGGGCACGACGGGCCTGTGTTTGTCTTCTTGGTGGCAGCGGGACACTACTTGTGCTTGCCACCTCACCAGCTTGAACTGCACTTATGGGACTCGCCACGTCACCAAGTGTTACTGCAGTGCTGGTTTGACTACGACCGGGGTGTACTAGGCCGCTGGTGCTTGCCAGTTCACCAAAACGCTACCAAAAAAACTGTTAGCGATCGCAAGGATCAGGCCTGACTCTGCGAACGCTGCAGTTATGCGTTTAGTGTTTTGTAAGTGTCAGTGATCGATCGATACTGCACTTGGGTGGGCTGGGCCGGGCGGAGGGGCAAAACGCAGGTGCTAGCAGGTATCTGGGCTGATCCCGCTAACACTGCGTTTGTGGGAACCCTAAACTGCTGGGGACGCTAGTATAGATCTGATCGGATCAGATATTGATCCGATCAGATACTATACCACTAAGGGAGGCGTATGCTGCGTGCGTGGGTGTTAGCGGTACTGGCGCTAACCTGACACTGCTTGGGGCTGGTGCTTGCCAGTTCACCAAAACGCTACCAAAAAAACTGTTAGCGATCGCAGGGATCAGGCCTGACTCTGCGAACGCTGCAGTTATGCGTTTAGTGTTTTGTAAGTGACAGTGATCGATCGATACTGCACTTGGGTGGGCCGGGCAGAGGGGCAAAACGCAGGTGCTAGCGGGTATCTGGGCTGATCCCGCTAACACTGCGTTTTTGGGAACCCTAAACTGCTGGGGACGCTAGTATAGATCTGATCGGATCAGATATTGATCCGTACAGATACTATACCACTAAGGGAGGCGTATGCTGCGTGCGTGGGTGTTAGCGGTACTGGCGCTAATCTGACGCTGCCTGGGGCGACGCATATCACCGCCGGGCGATCAGGGGGCTAAACTTTTATTCGGTAATAAACGGCGGGTGCCCTGACACTATAAAAAATAAACGAACTAACCAGCGTCACCCGTAACAGTTATACGGTGATCAGTGGTGAAAGGGTTAACTAGGGGGCAATCAAGGGGTTAAAACATTTATTAGATAGTATATGGGGGTCCCTGTCGCTATAAAACGCTGACGGCAAACCTAAATATTTACCTCACTAACTAGCGTCACCAGCGACACTAATACAGCGATCAGAAAAATGATCACTTAGTGACACTGGTGACAGGGGGTGATCAAGGGGTTAAAACTTTATTAGGGGGGGTTAGGGGGGTATCCTAGACCTAAAGGGGGCCTAACACTCACTGCCCTAACACTGTAACTGTCACAAACTGACACTATGCAGTAATCAGAAAAAAAAAAAAAAAAAAAAAAAAAATACTGCTAATGTCAGTTTGTGACAGGGGGGGGGTGATTGGGGGGGGATCGGGGGGCGATCGGGGGGGGATCGGGGGTGTAAGGTATGCCTGGCATGTTCTACTGTGTGTGTTTGTGTTGTGTGCACTTACATGTCTTCTCTCCTCGGCGCTGGACGGAAACTGCCAGACCGAGGAGAGATGACATCACATCCTCTGCCTGTGTGAAACTACACACAGGCAGAGGAGGATTCCCATTGGCTGGGAGCGATCGCGAGGGGGGGGCCACGATCGGATGGTCTCCCCCTCGCCTCCCGACGCTCCCAGTCAGATGCCGACCGCCGCTGGCACCGGGGGGGGGTCCGATCGGACCCCCCGCCCGCGGGAGGCAGATCACGTATATATACGTGATTCTGCCTGCCCGTGCCACTCTGCCAACGTATATCTACGTTAGGCGGTCGGCAAGTGGTTAAAGGAGTTGTAAGGGCAGAAGGTTTTTTATCTTAAAGTGGAGTTCCACCCAAAAGTGGAACTTCCACTCATCAGATTCCTCCCCCCCTCCGGTGACACAGTTGGCACCTTTCAGGGGGGAGGGGGGTACAGATACCTGTATATTACAGGTATCTGTACCCACTTCCGGCATTCATAGCCGCAGAATCTGCGGTTATTTACGCCACTTCCTGCTCCCTCCCCGCTGCCTGCTGGGAAACACACGGGTCCCAGAGGCAGCAGGGACCATCCGTATTGCGCTGCGCGACTCACGCATGCGCAGTAGGGAACCGGGAAGTGAAGCCGCACGGCTTCACTTCCTGATTTCCTCACCGAAGATGGAGGCGGCAGCACCCGAGGACGGAGAGACGCTTCGGCCTCGGGTGCCGACATCGAGGGCGCCCTGGACAGGTAAGTGTCCATGTTTTAAAAGTCAGCAGCTGCAGTATTTGTAGCTGCTGACTTTTTAAAAAAAAATTTTCGGCGGCGCTCCGCTTTAATGCATTCTATGCATTAAGATAAAAAGCCTTCTGTGTGTAGCAGCCTCCCCAGCACTCCCTAAAGCTTACCCAAGCCCAATCTCTGTCCAGCGATGTCTACGAGTGTCTTGGCCTCTCCCTCCTGATTGGCTGAGACACTGCAGCGGCGCCATTGGCTCCTGCGGCTGTCAATCAAAGTCAGTTAGCCAATCAGGAGAGAGAGGGGCAGGGCCGAATGATAGCAGCTCCGTTTCTGAATGGACTCATGGATCTTCAGCATGGCTCGGGTGCCCATATAGCAAGCTGCTTGCTGTGGGGGCACTCAACAGGAGGGAGAGGCTAGAAGCAGAAAAGAGGGACCCAAGAAGAGGAGGATCTGGGCTGCTCTGTGCAAATCTACTGCAATAGAGCAAGTAAGTATAACATGTTTGTTATTTATTTTTATTTTTTTTCAGGAGACTTTACAATCACTTTAACTTTCTCTGATGGCAGCACGCTCCTTTAGTGTTTACAGCTTTCTACCAGAAATCTTGTGTGATGTTTCACATGCTGGCAAAGCAACTACATACAGTGGGGCAAAAAAGTATTTAGTAGGCCACCAATTGTGCAAGTTCTCCCACTTAAAAAGATGAGAGAGGCCTGTAATTGTCATCATAGGTTTACCTCAACTATGTCAGACAAAATGTGGTAACAAATCCTGACAATCACATTTTTTATTTACAATTTATTTGCAAATTATGGTGGAAAATAAGTATTTGGTCAATATCAAAAGTTCATCTCAATACTTTGTTATATATCCTTTGTTGGCAATGACTGAGGTCAAATGTATTCTGTAAGTCTTCACAAGGTTGTCACACACTGTTGCTGGTATGTTGGCCCATTCCTCCATGCAGATCTCCTCTAGAGCAGTGATGTTTTGGGGCTGTTGCTGGGCAACATGGACTTTCAACTTCCTCCAAAGGTTTTCTATGGGGTTGAGATCTGGAGACTGGCTAGGCCACTCCAGGACCTTTAAAAGGTTCTTGTGAAGCCACTCCTTCGTTGCCCGGTCGGTGTGTTTGGGATCATTATCATGCTGAAAGACCCAGCCACGTTTCATCTTCAATGTCCTTGCTGATAGGAGGAGGTTTGCACTCAAAATCTCATGGCCCCATTCATGCTTTCATGTACACGGATCGGTCATCCTGATCCCTTTGCAGAGAAACAGCCCCAAAGCATGATGTTGCCACCTCCATGCTTCACAGTAGGTATGGTGTTCATTGGTTGCAACTCAGCATTCTCTCTCCTCCAAACACGACGAGTTGTGTTTCTACCAAACAGTTCTACTTTGGTTTCATCTGACCATATGACATTCTCCCAATCCTCTTCTGGATCATCCAAATGCTCTCTAGCAAACCCCAGACAGGCCCGGATATGTACTGGCTTAAGCAAGGGGACACGTTTAGCACTGCAGGATCTAAGTCCCTGGCGGCATAGTGTGTTACTGATGGTAGCCTTTGTTACGTTGGTCCCAGCCCTCTGCAGGTCATTCCCTAGGTCCCCCCATGTGGTTCTGGGATTTTTGCTCACCGTTCTCGTGATCATTTTTACCTCACGAGGTGAGATCTTGCGTGGAGCCCCAGATCGAGGGAGATTATCAGTGGTCTTGTATGTCTTCCATTTTCTAATTATTGCTCCCACAGTTGATTTCTTCACACCAAGCTGCAGATTCAGTCTTCCCAGCCTGGTGCAGGTCTACAATTTTGTTTCTGGTGTCCTTCGACAGCTCTTTGGTCTTCACCATAGTGGAGTTTGGAGTGTGACTGTTTGAGGTTGTGGACAGGTGTCTTTTATACTGATAACAAGTTCAAACAGTTGCCATTAATACAGGTAATGAGTGGAGGACAGAGGAGCCTCTTAAAGAAGAAGATGCAGGTCTGTGAGAGCCAGAAATCTTGCTTGTTTGTAGGTGACCAAATACTTATTTTCCACCATAATTTTCAAATAAATTCTTTAAAAAATCAGACAATGTGATTGTCTGGATTTGTTTCCACATTTTGTCTCTCATAGTTGAGGTATACCTATGATGACAATTACAGGCCTCTCTCATAGTTTTAAGTGGGAGAACTTGCACAATTGGCGGCTGACTAAATACTTTTTTGCCCTACTGTATATATTTGTAGCACCCCCTAGTATGTGCTATAAGATGAGAGTAGCTAAAAGAATATTTCTGGCCAGGAATAAACCTGAGAACTGAATTGGGTCAGGTTTACTAGAGGCCAGGGCTGGATGACTCTACCTGGCAGCTCTCTGGTGCCTCCCCCTGGTATCATCTGGAAGGTTGGAGAACCTTCTAGAACTAGAGGGCAGGAGTTAGGATGTTATGGGCTGTCAGCCAATCCCCAGCGGTGGGCTGGCAGGGAACTGGGATCCCCATAAATAGACCTGAGACATGCCAGCAGGGGGAGTTTGGTGGAAGATGGAGAAGCAGTGCTGACAAAAGGCTGTTGGTGTCCCTTGAGGGGGGAGGGTTACCTCACGCCGGGTGCTCAGAAAAGCTGGCCTGGAAGGATCCTAATACAGGAAGCAGGAAAGGTTTCATGCCGGAGAAGCAGCGGGAAGGAGCAAGTAGAGACAGTGAGTAGTACAGCATGGTGCAGGGGCAAGACAAGGGGAAAGACTGTCAGATATTACAGCACTTTCTTGAAAACTGCATAGTGACAAGTCTCTCACTATAGTCAAAACCAATAATAAACAATTTTGGGTAGAGCTCCACTTAAAGATCCTGGTCTCTTAAAGCAGATTAAACAGCACAGTGCTTGTGCTGTGTAAATTGCCCCCCTCTAAACTGTAAAAAAAAGCCTAAATCTGCCACTTCCTGTATGCCCTTTCTAAACAGACCGCGATAACCAGGGCTGCTCCTCCCTGATCACCATGGTCAAAGTGCGTCCCTCCGTCATACACTGCCTGCTCTGCTCCCCTCTCTCCCCCCTCACACCCTCCTTCCTGCCTGTCATCTCCCTCTCTGTCTGTCTCTGGCCTGGCCCCACCCCCCACCAATTTTTGTAAAAATAAAAACTTAAATTTGTCACTGCCAGCCTGTCTATTAGAGGCTGGTATAGCACACTGTATAAGTTTTTTTTAAAAAACAAGTGTTCTAAATACTGAATTTCAGCTGTCTTCAGGCCGGTCACATGACTCGAGGCAGCTTTACAGCTCCGATGGATGGCTTCTGCGGAGGAGACGAGAAGCCACGTGATGTCCCCGGCTGCCGTCAGAGGGAGATCACGGCCCCCCCCACAGAAGACATCCATCGAAGCTGTAAAGCAGCCGTGAGTCACATGACTGGCCTGAAGACAGCTGAAATTCGGTATTTAGAACACTTGTTTTTAAAAACAACTTACACAGTGTGCTATGCCAGCCTCTAATAGAGGGGATGGCATAGTCTTATATAAGTGCCATAACAAACACTTTAAACTTAAAAAAAGAGGAGTCTGCTGTGGTGTAAAGAACCAGTTGTCTACAAAACTTGAAAGCATTATCACAGTTCCTTCTACTTCTGACTTGTCCCTTTTTAGGAAGCTTAGTAGAAGGCTTAAATCAGAAAAAAGGGTGCTGAAATGCAAGTTGCTTTGCTGTGCTGTCTCTTTAACCTTTGTTATGTAATAGATATAGGTGTATACATATATTAATGAGGCTTACAGTGCTTTGTAAACGAATGCAAGTAAGGAGGAGGCACCTAGGTAAACTTACAAGATAGAAAGAGTTCAGGATGGTCATCAAAAGTGATGTAGTAGTTCAAATATCAGGAGAAAATGGCATTTGATTTACAAGAAATGCAGGCTCCAAAAAAATGATATCCTTCAAAAGCTTTGCAGCCATAAAGCACAGCAGAAAAGAGTGGGTTAAATGAATACTGTATGTGCTTTACTTAAAGCACAAAGTTTTTTTAGCCATGCTTCTATTATGGATCACAGGAGTGCAGTTTGTTCTGCACTCCTGTGAATCTAAAGCCTGCTGTTGGCTGACATCAATCAACAGGTCTAGGCTCGGGAAAGATCCTGACCATGTGGTTGATATCAGCCCAAAAACCTGGACCTGTCTCAGCTTCTCCATGATCTGCTGAGAGCCGGAGCCAGCCGTCCTACCCCCCTCTACAGCCCAACACTCCAGTGAGCTCTGGAGGGGGGAGCAGAGAACCGCTGACTGACAGTCACGGCAGTCACGGCTCTCGGCTCAGAGCAAAGAGGAGAACTGAGCAATCAGTGGTGTTTAATCGCTCAGTTCTCACTGCAGAGCTGTCAGGGGACAGATGCAGCATCAGATCGATGTTGCACCAGCAAGGTGAACATAAATGATTATTTTTTTATCCTGAACTTCTCTTTTACAACCTTTTGAAAGACATATTCCCCACAAATGCTTCAGAAGTGTATTTGGTTACCTGGTGTTACTCTTCAAAGTTCTGCTTTCAGGAAAGACCAGCATAAAGTTCATGTGTGATCATATTTTAGCAAACAGACAAAAACTGGTGAAAATTAAAGTCGAGACACCAATTTGATTTTAGCAATCATTTCAAATGGACTGGACTCCAGAGTGTGTCCTCAGTCTTTTGTATGTGTGGAGTTGATTTTAGCAATCATTTTCAAATGCAGGTTAGAAAAAAATAGGCCAAAGACGCAGATTGAATTCTGAAGTTCAACCCTACAATAAAAATGTAAAGAGGGAGAAGCCTTACCAAACTGTGCCCAACTCATATAGACTCTTAGCTCAATAAAGTTGTTGTTGCGGGACTGGATTCCAAAGTGTGTCCTCAATCTTTTGTATGTGTGGAGTTTAGTTTGTGGCGCATACCGTCTAAAAAGTGAACAGGTACCTGGGACTGAGGACACCAAGCATACTGGTGATCTAGAAGGTAGCACTCCATGGTAACAGTTAGAAAAAGACAACTTCAACTATGCCTTCGGCTGCTATGAAGAATGCCTTTACCTTTGGTTCCTAAAAACCAAACTTTTGTATGCTGTTTTTGTTTATGTTTAGGTAATTTATATAGTAGTCCTGATATTAATGTATCTTTCTACAAATGTATCATTTAAAGGACATGTGAAACGTAGACTGTAAAATATAACAAAGCTCTGTGGTTGACACAACTGGGCACTCTAAAGTACAATTAAACCGACATTATTCATCCCACATAGAAATATACAGCTGTGATGGAAAATGTATTTGCTGAGCCAATAGCACTTAAATTCATACATTACACATTTGCTTCAGTACTGAATAGTGAGTATTTGACATAATGTGATTTGTACCACTCTCTTATGACACCAAGCTTGGAGCAGCTTTTCAGTATTTTGTCCCCTTAACCATCACTTTCGTCTGGAGTTGAGACCTGTCTACAATAACAGTACATGTAAATTGCATTTTGGTTAAAACATTAATTTTTAATAAGCAAGGAATGCATTTGATGTACTTACTTTATTCAGCAACACCACTTTGAGGCTTTGGAAATGATTCCTAAATTTGAATCATTTCAATGTGCAGTGACAATTTAATCTTGTGGGGTTAGAGATCCAGCCTTTCAGCTGAAAGTAAGAATAGATATCCCAAAGTAAGAGAAGCCAAATAGCATTTAATCTGGTTCAACTGGCAGCAGAGAGCCTTGACTGCGGTTTCTACTCTACAAAGTGCATTAACGTGGGGAAACACATTAATGGGTCTAGTATAACTGTTGCTTGCACAGATACTCTGAGGACATCTGAAGGGCTTAACAGTGATGGGCACGTATTTATACTTACGTCCAGGGTCATCATTTAATGTATGCAAATTAACACTGAGGCCAAGATCAAAAAGGAATTGAAGTTGTTCTTGTTAAAGAGAAAAGTTTCAGGAGTCACAAATATCTGTACAATATTTTCCATTAAAATATAAGCATTGTGCACACTTTTACTTTGTGGCCTAATGGTGGCGCTGTTGAGTTTTCTGTTTACAATTGAAACTAGCCTAGAGCAAGCCAACAGGGAAAAGTGTACTTTAAAGTCTTTTTTTTTGTTAAAAATAACAAATATGTTATACTTACCTGCTCTGTACAGTGGATTTGCACAGAGCAGCCCAGATCCTCCTATTCTTGGGTCCCTCTTAGGTGCTCCTGGCCCTCCCTCCTGTTGAGTGCCCTCAGAGCAAGCAGCTTGCTCTAAGGGCACCCGAGCCAAGCCGCAACTTTGAGTGTCCCTCTTTGGTGCTCCTGGCCCCCCCCTCCTGTTAAGTGCCTCCACAGCAAGCAGCTTGCTATGGGGTCACCCGAGCTGCAGCTCTGTGTGTCCATTCAGACACAGAGCCACGGCCCCTCCCCATCCCTCTCGCTCCTCATTGGCTCACTGACTTTGACAGCAGAGGGAGCCAATGGAGCTTCGCTGCTGTCTCAGCCAATGAGGAGGGAGTGTTCGGAGAGCCAAGTCTCTCGTGCAACATCGCTGGATGGATCGAGATGGGGCTCAGATGAGTATTAGGGGCTGAGAGGGGCTTTTGAACACAGAAGGCTTTTTATCTTACTGTATAGAATGTATTAAGATAAAAAGCCTTCTGCATTTACAACCACTTAAAAAAAATGCTCCTTCAACTATTTGCTCCATTATATTCTGATTCTCAAATTTGTAGAATTAGCATTGGGGTAGAATTAACAGGGTGGCCATTGGCCAGGAATGAAGAGGAAATTGGAACATTCAGTGTCACACTCTCCTAACAACTTTACTGACTAACGTGTAAGAAAGATGTACAGTATATACTTACTTATTTTCAGGCCACTCTTTCAGGTTCTGGCTACAGGGGAGAGATGCAAAAGCTGACAACAAATGGTCCATAGGAGCCTATGGGTGATGTCACTGCTCCAGGCTTTACTAGCCGTTTTTAAGCTCTCGCTCCTTTCCCCTACTCTATCGCTGACTGAAACAGGGAACATCATGTGACTGGTCTGGAGCAGCCTAAAATTAGGTAAGAATGCATATATTTTTTACACAGCTTAGTCAGAATAGGTGCTAGGAATGGAGAGGGAACATCTTTAATATTAGTTTTTATCACAGAATTTCACTTTAAAGCATACATATATAAACTCAAAAACAAAAATGTAGCATATTGCAGCTTTCAAGTCATTGGATGTGTTGGCAGCACTGTTTTTTTTGTTTTTTTGTTTTTTTTTTACAGGCTTTGCAAAAAAAGCGATGGAAATTTCCCCAGTTTGATTTGGAGTCACCAAGCCAGGAATAGACTGAACATCTTCTAATGAAGACACTTTTTCAATGACAGTTAATAGTTTCTTTTTCCCTCACTTTGGAGAGAATTCCTCTCAATTCCTGTTGTGTCTACTGGACAGGAAGTATAGCAAAACATCCCCCAATGGCCACATAATGGGAAAAAAATAACCTACTCATAGATAAAAACGTTGGCCTAGATATGTAACAAGATGGGTAATTGGTCAAAAGATCAGACAGACAGTAATGGTGACATGTAGTTTACTAAATAGTTGCAAAGTTAAAATCAATAATGCAAAACAGGGTCAGGATGGCAAAGAGTATGCATACACTGTAGAATATTACAAAATAGATTATGAAAGTTGCACAAACATTGACTCTTCCAAATCATCCTTTGGCTCAATCAGGGTAACATGTGGCTGCATAGCATAGTCTCTGTATACATAACAACAGAGAGTCAAACTGAGAATTTCTACTTCAGAAAAAATGGCTTGTATCCTGTTCCACAAAAATAGTGAGGCTTTTCTGCCGTTGAACTTCATCAGTAGGGATACGTAACCGGGTGGCCCCGCACCCCTCTGACGCCACGGGGAAGCTATGGGAAAGTCCCTGTGGTGTCAGAGGGGGCGGGGTCACCCGGGTACATCACCAGGTGGCCCCGCCCTCAGTTATATAAGAACTGTCATCAGCGAAGAAGCGTCACACAGCGGGAGCCTCCCATAGAGGAGGATCAATGGTGGATTTTGGACATCGTGGGACATTTTTATTTTTTAATAAAGGACTTGTCCCCAAGCTGTGTCTTGTCGTTTTTAACATTTTGACACTTTCTTTGTGAAATGGTAGGGGTACATTTGTACCCCGTTACCAATTCACACGGGGGGCGGGAACTGGGGGTCCCCTTGTTAAAGGGGGCTTCCATATTCTGATATGCCCCCCGCCCGTAGACCCGCACAATCACCGGACAAGGGTTGTGGGGATGAGACCCTAGTCCACATCAACATGGGGACAAGGTGCTTTGGGGGGTTACCCCAAAGCACCCTCCCCATGTTGAGGGAATGTGGCCTGGTATGGTTCAGGAGGGGGGGCACTCTCTCGTCCCCCCCTTTTCCTGCGGCATGCCAGGTTGCATGCTCGGATAAGGGTCTGGTATGGCTTTTAGGGGATCCCTACACCATTTTTTTTTTAAATTTTGGCGCAGGGTTCCCCTTAAAATCCATACCAGACCCTTCAGGTGTAGTATGGATTTTGGGGGGGACCCCTATGCCATTTTTTTGTTTAAATTTGGTGCAGGGTTCCCCTTAATTTCCATATCAGACCCGAAGGGCTGCGATCAGTTTTAAATGACAATTTTTCCTTTAGAAATGTCATTTTGCTGGGGTTCTGTTCTAGACATGGGAAAAATGTGCCACTTTACAGGCATACTATAGACACCCGCCAGGCACGATATTTAAAGGAATATTTCATTTTTATTGTTTCACTTTAAGCATTAAAAAAATCACTGCTCCTGAAAAAAAGGCCGTTTTAAAATTTTTTTTTTTGCATTGATCCATGTCCCCTGGGGCAGGACCCAGGTTCCCAAATACTTTTTATTACAATAACTTGCATACAAGCCTTTAAAATGAGCACTTTTGATTTTTCATGTTAGTGTCTCAAACTTTAACGGTGTTCCGGCGGTTTTCGAATTTGCCCCAAACACCGCATATTGTTCGGTGTTCATAAAACATCCAAACAACCAAAGTTCGGCCCGAACTTATGCTCAGGCCGAACCATTCCCCCATACCTTTTCATCAGGTGTGTCCTCTCTGATATCCTGAGGAAGACAAGCAGAGAAATGCATCTTTCTTGCTTGTGTGCAGGAACTCAGGGAGTTCTTGGGAAAGGGGACGGACCTGCACCTGCTTCTGAGAATAGTGAATAAATTGAGACTCCATTACAGATACTACAGCTACTGTATGCTTTAACGAAAACCTGTCTTGTCCTGCATATGCAAAGCATATTTTGCCCGAAAATAATGATAAACTTATGGCACTTGTTATTTTTTGAAAAACTTAAATTATGTGTGTGACAAAATTTCAATCTGTTTGGCAAAATAAATAAATAACTAAACTGCTTTAACTACTCAGGGTAAAAGACCTCAGATCTCATATTTACACTAAAATGCAATTTTAAAAAAATGTCCCTTTAAGAGCTATGGGCGGAAGTGACGTTTTGGGCCATCTTTCCCTCACTTGTCTCCATGTCAGGCTAGGGAGGGCACCAGAGCGCGGGGGGAGGGGGGGCCCCTCTTCCACCGCCGATAAAAGTGATCTTGCTTCAAATGCGCCGCAGAGACCACTTTTATCTGAAAGCAGACCACCCTCTGAAGAAGAGGATACTGGGGTAATGGTAGCTAGCTGCTGCCATAACAACAATACTCCTCTTAAAAATACCAATGTATAACAACAGTGGGTGGTCCGGAAGTGGTTAAAAAAGGGGCTTTGAGTGCATTTTTTTTTTTGCTGCTTCCTCCTGCCAGGAGAAAGGCATTTAAAGGAATTGCAGTGTGCACAAGGCCTTATAGTAATGTACAAACAGAGAACTGGCTCACCTAGAGCCATTCCTTCCCAACTTAAAGGTACAAAAACATATCAGAAGCCCAGGCAATGGCTTTGCAAGGAAGGCATCCAGTGTGTGTCTGTCTGCACCAAATCCAAAACAGCAATAATGGCAACTACTCTTTTCTGTTTGAAACTAACAAAAAAGTTTGCTAGCTTGAATGTGTGCCAGGGACCTTTTGCATTATTTTGTGTATTGCCCTGTCCATGCACACCTTTCCCCTTTTTCCTAGTTTTCCTAGAAGATGAGATATGTAAAACAATTTATGGCACAATAGGAACATCTTTATATAGAAAACCAATGGCTGGTAATATAGTTTTAGATGCCTTAAGTGCCCACTTAATAGTGGTGAAAGGAATACCTATTGGCTAATATCCCTGTGTAGAGGGAACTGCACAAAAGAAGACAATATTGAAAAAGAAGCCCTCCGATTAAGTGATAGAGTACAACAAAGGGGCATAGGAAAAAAAATATTGAAAAATAAAAATATTGAAAAAAGGACCTATCGATAGCCAAAAAAACTGATCGTGAAGATCTTTTTCATTAACAAGATAATTTGGACAACAGTAAAAAGGGTAACAATAGTCACAAAATAAAATATATTATCAGACTAAACAAATCCTTTGAAGGCATTTCATGTACTCATAGGAGGCCCTAGCATTGCAAAGTTTATTGATTTTTCTTCAAACTGCTTTGTAAAAAAGCAGTCACCCTGAAGGATATTTAAGTCATTACACAGAAACAGAGACAACGGATGAATGTAAAACTTTGTTAAGGGCACCTTCCTTCATGAAACTTGCTCTTGGTGTAAATATATACAGTATGTTCTTGGCATGGGGCAGTCCTACTAAATGGCTGGCATTACCTGCTTCCACATCAATTTGTGAACTACTCCACTAACTATACTAGAATATATACAAGCAAAGGGGAAGCACAAGTAAACAGGACATGGGAATAAGAACAAGGGAAGCAGAGATGGGGTAACATTATTCAGGATAAGGCAGAGATCAGGATCATTATAAACAGAAAACAGGTATGTGGTAAAACACTGAAACACTTATACAAATCAAGGGAGGGGTTATATACCTTCCCAGCAGCAAGCATCAGGTGGAGTCTAGTTACTGGCATCTTCTGGCTGCTGGGAGACACCCCCTGGTGGCCACCTGAACTTTAGCTCTGAGAACCACAGCACCATCATCAGGTGATCCAGGTCTTGATAATGACTCTGCCTGTCAGCAACATCATGCTAACTGCGCCCATGTACTTGCATCAGCATATGCACATGAGGCACAGGTGAGCGTGAACATGAAGGAACATTGAAAGCAAATATCGACACCAAGTGGGTTATTTAAACCTGAGTTCTTAATAGGATTTTTACTGAATGGTCTTTCAGTCAGTATTCCTGTAATTCCTGACCCTGGACGTGTGCCTGACCTTGTTGCTGAATTTGTCTGCCTACTCCTGCCCATCAACCTTGGCTTGGACTTCTCACCAAGTTTCTGCTTGCGGTACCTTGCTGCCCACACATTGCCAACTTCTGCTTGTTACTGACCTTGGTTCTATCCCATGATTTGGAGCTTTGCTACTCACCCATTACTGACCTCAGCTTATGACTCAACTCCACTCATAACTGAACTTGGCACATTACTAGCTTGTTTGTTCCTTTTACACGGTGGCCTTATTAAGCTGCTTAAATACTCTCCAGCCACTGTACAATATGCATGGCTATTGTAAAAGAGTATAACAATTTACAGCATAACCTATGGAAGAAGAACAAACAAATCTAGCAAATTATGAGACAAGAGCACTTGCTTTTTCAGTTTTTTCATTGCTGGCACAGAGATAGTAAATGCCGTTGAACAAGGATTTAGTGATAAGCACAGAGGGGTCTTACCCTCAGAAGTGGAATGTAAAGTTCAATAATTAGGGAAAGGTGCTGGATAGTTACAGTGTGCCCTGTAAAATCCCTAAACTGTTTGTGCTCCCCAGGAAACAATGCGATCATAATTACAGTAAACCTGTCACAAATTTGTTCAATTCAAACTGAGCATATGATGGAAAAAAGTCATAAGCCAAAGTTACATTTTGTTAACCCAAACAAAAAAAAAAAGATCCTTTTCTTTTAAAGCATGTTATAAAGCACAGTGCTTGTGTTGCGTAATTTGCCCCCCCGTATCACCTAAAAAACCTGGCTGATCCTGCCTGGCTATGCCCTCCCCCCTGTAAACTGACCACAGTATATCGTGGCTGCTGAGCCCTGACACCGTGGTCAGCTTACATGCCTCCGTCATTCGCAGCCCTGCACTCTGTCTCCTCTGTCCTCTCCTTTGTCCTCTCCCCCCTCACTACCTGCCTGTCGCTCTTGTGCCAGTGTGCGCTCCCTCCCCTCCTGCTGCTAAAATTACTTTTATTGTTTCATATAATCATCTCTGTGTCCTAATAACGGGTGCTCCTGTCTCTGTTTTGTATAAAAAAAGCCTCTTCCGGCGATCATGTGACCAGTCGGCTCTATCTCTCTCCTCACGGACGGTCACGTGATCGACAGGAGACACTGTGAAATACAGTAAAGAAGGCATTTTTTTTATACAACACAGAGACAGGCGCACCTGTCATTAGGACACAGAGAGGATTAAATGAAGTAGTCAAAGTGTGTTAAAAGCCACTTTAAGGAAAGCCCTATATCAAATCAAACAGTAGATCCGGAAATATAAGCTCTGCTATGGTTGCATCAAACTCAGTGTTTACAGGAAAACTGAAAATATGCATATACAAGGGGTCTTCAAAAAGTTTCTGCACTTTATATATATATATATATATATATATATAATATAGAGTTTAAAAAAGTGCGGAAACTTTTTGAAGAACCCTCGTAGCTTTAGCTGCCAATATCTCTGGATCTCTGATCACTGTGGCATACAATTTTCAATGAAGGTAACCTCTTTTGCATTAGATAATCTGCAGTTGCTCACTAGAGTTTGTCCATGCTGTCCAGGATCTTCTATAATCTAACAAACCTTGTTGGACGTTGCTTCTCATCTATGCCAACATAGAGCACTGGAGTAGAAAGACAGGTGTAGTGTATTTACACTAAGGCCCCTTTCACACAGGAGACTCCATTTTGATCAGTAGGGGATCTGTTTGTTGAACCCCTGCTGATCAGAGCCGAGCAGGTGGATGACAGGACCATGTCTGCTGAGACATGGACAGAGCCTGTTCTGCTCTATGGGTGGTCGGGTGTAAATGGACTCCACTGTACTTTTACACCAGACTATCTCTGTTCCAGTCCACTTACATGGAAGATAACAGATCCCCGTCTGTTTGTTCCTATCATATGGGAGTAAGACTTTTTTTAATGCATATTTAAGGGAAAATCAGTTAAATCATTATATACAATAGTACCGGGCTATACAAGAGAAAAAAAGGTGTGAGGCTTCAATTGGTCTTCAATTAAGGTATTTTCAATTAAACACTCATTCTTAAATTTGTTTACTTCCACTAACACATTAATGCACACTTTGCATACGTATTTGTATTGTATAGGATTAAAAGAAAACTGTGAACCTTGGTTAATATACACTTTTCAGTTAAACTCCTCAGAGGCTGATATTCCTCCCTACGTAATGGCCTTGACATGTATCCTTCTGTGCCAGGCCAGCAAACCGTTATGCAATTATGTTACAGTTAAAGTATGAGGCAGGGCCAAACAGGAATAGCAGGTTTTCAAAATTAAGCTGAATAGTATGTGTTGTTCAGACAAAGACAGCTTTCACTCTAAACTTTTTACACCTTATTTCAGCTACAAATAACAAAAAATGTATTTACTATTGAATTGTTGAAGCACCATATTTCTGTGGTAGGATAACACAATATAATGCAAAACTATGTTAAGTATGTAGCAGGCTGTTGTAATGCAATTTCTCCTTTTGGCCACAAGATGGAGCAGAGAGATGCTGACTTGTCCTTCCAGAAACACAAAGCACACTGGGAGAAAGGGGGGTTTCAGTAAGTGCTGAGGTAAATGAGGAGAGGGAAGTGCTGAGGTGAGAGAAAAGAGAGAGACAGGTTTTCCACACAGCACTACAGAGAGAGTGCTGACAGAAGATCTGAGGAGGGCTGTCTGAGGAGAGTGAGGAGAGCGGTCTGAGGTACCAGCATCTGATTGAGGGAAGAGACACCAGGGACTGTGTGACCCAACAAAGGTAGAGAAAGCCACTTTTCCCTTGGGACTACCAGGGAAAGTTACGGTGAGGAGAGGGGATAGAGAACAAGAGTGTTGAGGTGACGGGACTCCACCTAAGAGAGAGAAAGAGTCACACTGTCTACCAGCATCAGAGAGAGAGAGAGAGAGAGAGAGAGAGAGAGAGAGACACGCTTTTCTGGGAACTGCTGCCAAGAGACTGAGGATAAAGGAGCCAGGAACAGTGTCACCCACATGGTCCCCCACCGTTCGGCCCAGGGACCCTGCTCAGCAACTCAGCGCCATCTAGCCCAGCAGAGACAACCCACACACTGCTTCGGGGGTCACAAGACCCATCCATGTGTCCTGTTGGCCATTGATCAATCACCCTGCCAGTTCAGCTACCAGCCATCCTGATCGGCCGACAGGAGGTGATCCAGTGCCTTACAACATTGCCAGGAGCCTGAACTATCATTTGGGACTTTTGTTGTGTCATCACCCAGAGGACTGGTGAGCGGGTGTAAACCCAACATTTTTCTTAACACAGTACAGACACTGCATGCAGGCACCTATTCTCCTTTCTATTGTCAGAGGATGCTTGTTTGGAGCTGCCACTTTTAGCCATTCTGTTCTTACAAACCACTACCTAATGGGATTTCTTAGAGGATTACTGTCTTACTTTTGATTGATTAAACCTACTCTCTTTACAAAGGGCCCCAACGTTTGCTAGTAGAAGATACTAGTATCCTTCAACTCAGGACCTGTAACGTTACAGAACTGTGCTTACTGTACCTGTTAACCCATTTTTTCTTTTTGTATTGTTACTTTCAATGGTGTTTGTGGCCCAGAAGGATCTTAGAAGTTGATAGATTTTCTCTCCTCCCTCTCAGCGTCTGTTTTATGGGCATATAGATTACTGCCCTTTTCTAAATTTACAGTTGCCAAGTAATGAAGGTTGTCTTTTCTAATGTATTAATTCTGTGCAGAAAGGTTTAACAGTAATTCAATTTGTTTATCACTATCAGGTGTGTGTCTGTTTTTGGTGATAATCCACAGCCAGGATAACGGTATTTTCCACATGTGTCTTTAACCACTTCAGCCCCGGAAGGATTTACCCCCTTCCTGATCAGAGCACTTTTTACAATTTGGCACTGCGTCGCTTTAACTGCTAATTGCACGGTCATGCAATGCTGTAACAAAATTTGCGTCCTTTTTTTCCCACAAATAGAGCTTTCTTTTTATGGTATTTGATCACCTCTGCGGTTTTTATTTTTTTGCGCTATAAACGGAAAATAACCGAAAATTAAAAAAAAAAAAAAAGATATTTTCTACTTTTTGTTACAAAAAAAATCCAAATAAACTCAATTTTAGTCATACATTTAGGCCAAAATGTATTCGGCCATATGTCTTTGGTAAAAAAAATGTCAATAAGCGCATATGTATTGGTTTGCGCAAAAGTTATAACGTCTACAAACTAGGGTACGTTTTCTGGAATTTACACAGCTTTTAGTTTATGACTGCCTATGTCATTTCTTGAGGTGCTAAAATGGCACGGCAGTACAAAACCACCCCAAATGACCCCATTTTGGAAAGTAGACACCCCAAGGAAATTGCTGAGAGGCATGTTAAGGCCATTAAATATTATTTTTTTTGTCCCAAGTGATTGAATAATGATAAAAAAAATAAATAAATAAACATTTTTACAAAAAAGTTGTCACTAATTGATATATTGCTCACACATGCCATTCAGGATTTCTAAGGGTGTAAATTTTTGATTTCAGTCCTCACTACCTATCACAGTTTTGAAGGCCATAAAATGCCAAGATGGCACAAACCCCTCCAAATAACCCCATTTTGTAAAGTAGACACCCCAAGCTATTTGCTGAGAGGCATGTTGAGTCCATGGAATATTTTATATTTTGACACAAGTTGCAGGAAAAAGACAAACTTTTTTTTTTTTTTTGCACAAAGTTGTCACTAAATGATATATTGCTCAAACATGCCATGGGCATATGTGGAATTACACCCCAAAATACATTCTGCTGATTCTCCTGAGTATGGGGATACCACATGTGTGGGACTTTTTGGGAGCCTAGCCGCGTATGGGGCCCCGAAAACCAAGCACCGCCTTCAGGATTTCTAAGGGCGTAAATTTTTGATTTCACTCCTCACTACCTATTACAGTTTTGAAGGCCATAAAATGCTAAGATGGCACAAACCCCCCCCAAATGACCCCATTTTGGAAAGTAGACACCCCAAGCTATTTGCTGAGAGGCATGGTGAGTATTTTGCAGCTCTCATTTGTTTTTAAAAATGAAGAAAGACAAGAAAAATGTTTTTTTTTCTTTTTTCAATTTTCAAAACTTTGTGACAAAAAGCGAGGCCTGCAAAATACCCACTATACCTCTCAGCAAATAGCTTGGGGTGTCTACTTTCCAAAATGGGGTCATTTGGGAGGGGAGTTGTGCCACCTGGGCATTCCATGGCCTCCTAAACTGTGATAGGCAGTGAAGAGTGAAATAAAAAATTTACACCCTAAGGCTCCATTCACACTAGCGCGTTTTTTGATGCATTTTGCATTTTGCAGAAATGCACGGGAATTTTTTAACATGGGTTCCTATGGAACATGTTCACATCAATGCTTTTTTGTTTCTCTGCATTTTTAGAAAGGGTCGGGGACTTTTTTTCATGCAAAAAGCAGCGTTTTGCATGTAATGGATTTCAATGGACAAGCATCAAAAACGCAAGTGCACCGTTTTTGCAGCGTTTTTGATGCGTTTTTGATGCGTTTTTGATGCGTTTTTGCCGCGTTTTTTTTTTTTTTGGTTTTTTTTTTTTTTAATTTTTTTTAAATTTTTTTTTTAGACTGTAAAAAAAAACTGTAAAAAAAAAAAAAAAAAAAAAAAAACGCAAAACGCAAAAACGCCGCAAAAACGCCGCAAAAACGCTGCTCAAAAACGTGGCAAGCATGAAAAAAAAACCTCCAAAAACGCTCAAAAGCAACATGCATAGGTGTGAATCGAGCCTTAGAAAGCCTGAAGGCGGTGCTTGGTTTTCGGGGTCCCGTACGCGGCTAGGCTCCCAAAAAGTCTCACACATGTGGTATCCCCATACTCAGGAGAAGCAACAGAATGTATTTTGGGGTGTAATTTCACATATTCCCATGGCATGTTTGAGCAATATATCATTTAGTGACAACTTTGTGCAAAAAAAAAAATTGTCTTTTTCCCGCAACTTGTGTCACACTATAAAATATTCCATGGACTCGACATGCCTCTCAGGAAATAGCTTTGGGTGTCTACTTTCCAAAATGGGTTCATTTGGGGGGGGGTTTGAACTGTCCTGGCATTTTATGCACAACATTTAGAAGCTTATGTCACACACCACCCACTCTTCTAATCACTTGAAGACAAAGCCCTTTCTGACACTTTTTGTTTACATGAAAAATTTTTTTTTTTTTTTGCAAGAAAATTACTTTGAACCCCCAAACATTATATATATATTTTTTAAAGCAAATGCCCTACAGATTAAAATGGTGGGAGTTTCATTTTTTTTTTTTTTTTACACAGTATTTGCGCAGCGATTTTTCAAACACATTTTTAATTTTAATGCACTAAAACACACTATATTGCCCAAATGTTTGATGGAATAAAAAAGATGATCTTAGGCCGAGTACATGGATACCAAACATGACATGCTTTAAAATTGTGCACAAATGTGCAGCGGCGACAAACTAAATACATTTTTAAAAGCCTTTAAAAGCCTTTACAGGTTACCACTTTAGATTTACAGAGGAGATCTCATGCTAAAATTACTGCCCTCAATCTGACCTTCACACTGATACCCAGATTGACGCTTGCGTTCGCCTTTGCACGAGACCAGGGGGGGGCAGGGGTGCTTTTTTTTTTCTTTATTTTTTTTTTTTTTCTTTTTTATCTTATTTTTAAACTGTTCCTTTCATTTTTTTTTAATCATTGTTATCTCAGGAATGTAAATATCCCCTATGATAGCAATAGGTAGTGACAGGTACTCTTTTTTGAAAAAATTGGCGTCTATTAGACCCTAGATCTCTCCTCTGCCCTCAAAGCATCTGACCACACCAAGATCGGTGTGATAAAATGCTTTCCCAATTTCCCAATGGCGCTGTTTACATCCGGCAAAATCTAAGTCATAAAATGCTCGTAGCTTCCGGTTTCTTAGGCCATAGAGATGTTTGGAGCCATTCTGGTCTCTGATCAGCTGGCCAATTCACCGGCTGCATTCTCAGGTTCCCTGTTGGGACAGGAGAGCCAGAGAAAAACATGGAAGACGCTGGGGGGGCTGGGCATTCCCTCCCACTGCTTGTAAAAGCAGTTTAGAGGCTAATTAGCTGCTAGGATTGCTTTTACATGAAAGCCGACCGCTGGCTGAAAAGAATGGTACCAAGATGATACCTAAACCTGCAGGCATCATTCTGGTATAACCACTCAAAGTCCAGCAACATACCAGTACGTTGCTGGTCCTTGTTGGGCAAATATTGTAAACTTTTTTTTCATGCAGCCTGTGGGCTGAACGAAAAAAAGAGGTTAATCGGTGGGCCCTCCATTAGAATACCTCCCTTCATCCACCCACTTCTAATGATGGGCATACATGCACTGTTTATATATGTTGAAGCATGGGGGCATCCGCCCCAAAAGGTAGGAGCAAATCGTTCCTCCGTCCCTGCTGCCCCCATGCTTTGGCATATATGCTCTTTTTTTTTAACTGTGGTGGTGAAATCACCCCCTACAGCGCTGGAGTCACGGCTTTATGTATCGTGGGAGCAAACGTTGTTGCTGTCAAGATAAATAAATTCGCTCTGCGGCTGAATGGTGTACCTGAAAACAAAAAAATGGTTAACAATAAAACACAGTAAACAGTAAAGTATAAAAAAAATGCATACCTATAAAGCAAACAAGATAAAACATAATAACAATAAAACATTGCAGAATAGAATACAGTAAAAAAGAGCAGAACAATAGAGAGAGAATAGAGAGAGAACAATAAAACGACAACTATTTTTGTTTTTTTTATTTTATATATTTTTTATATATTCTGTTTTCTTTTTACTTTTTTTTTTTTACACTTTTTTTGTAACTGTAACTTTTCTAACTGTAACCGCTTCCAGGTTCAGGTCTCTCAAAATGCGATGGCATCTTGGGAGACCCTGTGAAAGTCTGCCTAGTCTGTGCAGTGCTGTACCCTACGCTAATACTCAACTAGTGTATGGTAGCGTTCAAAACATTCACCAATGCAAAGACCAGGATTGTCAGGACAGGAGGGACAATAATAGCCTATATCTGAGCTTGCTGCAGACACAACATCTTTTTTGGGGGGCTCGTTGGGTAGGGGTACTCGGGAGGACAAAGAAAATGCCTCTCATGCAGCCGGCTTACTGCATTTGGTTGGGGAAGGTGAGGTAGAGCAACGGCTGGAAACAGAAGGGCTCTGACGATCTATTCCTGGAATTTAAGGAAGGATCCAGTCTGTCCTGAAGCTCTGTATAGCACATGAGCGTTCAGCAAAGCCAATTGAAATAAATAGACACTTTCTTGTACCAGCGTCTGGCCTTACGGGCAATTAAGTACGGCGCCAATAACTGGTCATTGAGGTCCACCCCTCCCATATTTTGGTTATATTCGTGGACACAGAGGGGTTTCTCCACAACACCAGTCGCCGTAGTAATTTGGATCGTCGTGTCTGCATGAAGGGAGGTAAGAACGAAAACATTCTTATTATCCCTCCACTTCATAGCGAGCAAGTTATTACACTTGAAGCAGGCTTTCTCCCCCAGCCTAAGACGGGAATCTACAAGCCACTGCGGAAAGCCCCGGCGATTAGGTCGCACGGTGCCACATGCTCCAATCTGCTGATCAAACAAGTGACTAAAAAGTGGCACGCTCATGTAATAATTGTCCACATATAAGTGGTACCCCTTTCTGAATAAGGGTGACACCAAGTCCCACGCAATCTTGCCAGTGCTTCCTATGTAGTCAGGGCAGTTTGTCAGCTCTACATGGCTATCTTTTCCCTCGTAAACCATAAAACTACATGTATAGCCTGTGGCCCTGTCACAGAGCTTATACATCTTGACCCAGATCTGGCACGCTTGCTGGGAAGGTACTGTTTGAATGACAAGCGACCAGAAAACTTAATCAGGGACTCATCAACGCAGACAACTTGATGGGGAGTAAACAATCTGCAAAATGTTGGTTGAAGTGGTTTACGAGGGGCCGAATTTTGTAGAGCCGATCGTATCCAGGGTCTCCACAAGGATGACAGAGTTCATTGTCATTGAAGTGCATGAACTGCAAGATTTGCTCGTATCGTGCCCTGGTCATGGAGGCAGAGAACAAGGGCATATGGTAAATTGGGTCAGTGGACCAATATGACTCTTTTTAGTTATGCCCATGTTGAGGGAAAGGCCCAGAAAGAGCTTAAATTCCGAAACCGTAATTGGTCTCCAATCTCTGGCAAGGGAGGACTGGGGAATAGTGGCGATGTGTTGACAAGCATACAAAATGCTCTATAGAGATCTTCGGTGAAAAAACAGCGAATAAAAAATCAAGTGATGTAAAATCAACTGTTTCCACCTGAATGCCAGGTTGGCCAGTGAATGGGTACTGCAGAAGTGGTGGGTTCCCAATTAGGATTGGCGAATGCAGCAGGAAGGGCACTATGGGCACGACAGGCCTGTGTTCATCTTCTTGGTGGCAGCGGGACACTACTTGTGCTTGCCACCTCACCAGCTTGAACTGCACTTATGGGACTCGCCACGTCACCACGTGATACTGCAGTGCTGGATTGACTACAACCAGGGTGTACTAGGCCACTGGTGCTTGCCAGTTCACCAGAAGGAATAGCGGCGCTAGTACTCTGCTTCATACGAGGGACCTGCGGTTCTTGCACATCAACGACAGAAGAAGAAGATTGGGGTCTGGTACACCTGACCTTGGCAGGGACCACAACTCCGTCATGGAGCCGCTGTCCTCTACAGGATCGTATTCTGAGCCTGAATCTGACAGATGACTGACTTCCTCTTCCTCTATCTGTCATCCTCAGAAACGTGTAAGCCTCTTCACTAGTGTACCTTCGATTTGCCATTTTGGGCTCTAAATTTAGTGGTACACTAGTGAGATTCACAGGTAAAAAAGCTCCTGACTGTTAGCAACTGTATCAAAACGCTACCAAAAAAACTGTTGGCGATCGCAGGGATCAGGCCTGACTCTGCGAATGCTGCAGTTATGTGTTTAGTGTTTTGTAAGTGACAAGTGATTGATCGATACTGAACTAGGGTGGGCTGGGCTGGGCTGGGCTAGGCTGGGCTAGGCGGAGGGGCTAAACGCAGGTGCTAGCAGGTATCTGGGCTGATCCCACTAACACTGCATTTTTGGGAACCCTAAACTGCAGATATTGATCCGTTCAGATACTATACCACTAAGGGAGGTGTATGCTGCGTGCGTGGGTGTTAGCGGTACTGGCACTAACCTGACGCTGCCTGGGGCGACGCAGACCCTATCTGACCCTAAAACTTAACTTATATCACCGCCGGGTGATCAGGGGGTTAAACCTTTATTAGGCAATAAATGGTGGGTGCACTGAAACTATAAAAAACAAACTAACTAACCAGCGTCACCCATAACAGTTATACGGTGACCACTGGTGAAAGGGTTAACTAGGGGGCAATCAGGGGGTTAAAACCTTTACTAGGTAGTATATGGGGGTCCCTGACGCTATAAAACGCTGATGGCGAACCTAAATACTTACCTCCCTAACTAGCGTCACCTGTGACACTAATACAGCGATCAGAAAAACGATCGCTTAGTGACACTGGCGATGGGGGGTGATCAAGGGGTTAAAACTATATTAGGGTGAGTTAGGGGGTACCCTAGACCTAAAGGGGCCTACCACTAACTGCCCTACCACCTATAACTGTCACAAATGACACCAATGCAATAATCAGAAAAAAAAACTACTATTGGTGTCACTGTGACAGGGGTGCAGGGGGGTGATCGGGGGGTGGAAATGTGTGCCTAGAGTGTTCTACTGTAAGTGTAGTGTTGGTGCACTTACTTGGATGTCTTCTCTCCTCGGCGCTGGAACGAAAAGACCGGCATGAGGAGAGATGACATCACTTTCTCTGCTGCTGTTTACATTACAGAGGCAGAGGAAGATTGTCATTCAATGGGAGCGATCGCGAGGGGGTGGCCACGAATGAGTGGCCTCCACCTCAGCATGGATCGCTCCCCTAACGATGCCGACTGCCTCGGGCACCAGGGGGGGCGCAATGAGCCCCCCGCCCGCGGGAGGCAGATCACGTACCAGGTACGTGATTTTGTCCGCCCGTGCCATTCTGGCGCAGTATATCTGCGTTAGGCGGTCGGCAAGTGGTTAAATGTGTTTACAGTAATTTAATTTAACCAGGTGTGCCAGAGGGGTGGAGGGCATTCTTGGGGTTGAGGCGGAGATCAGAGAACCCAAATTTACCAAGCGGCCCCTTTGGGGGTGGCCCTACACGTATGATGGGAAAATGTTGATTTTTTTTCTAAACTAGAGCTTTCCCAATTTTCTTTTCTAAGGGGGGAGGCTGTCCACAAGGTTTAGGAGTGTGTCTATGGGAATGTTTGAGCATTTTTCCAGAAGCGCATTTGTGAGGTTAGCCACTGATGTTGGACAAGAAGGCCTGGCTCACAGTCTCTGCGGGCCAACTCAATATTGAAAGCTACGAACTAAGACTGGGATTCCATTAAAGTTCATGTGCATGTAAAGGCAGGTGTCCTAATACTTTTTACAATATAGTGTATGTGCTGTGGTAATACGGTGTTGAAAAGCCCTTAAAAAGAGTTTGTACAATCAGATAAATAAATATAGAGAATAATCAAAAAAATAGTCCATCTCAGCATGAATATACTGTAAGTGTCCTACCTCCTTGGTCTACACAAACTCCAACATCACGTAATCTGCCCCAATCAACCTGTGCTCTCACCTTCCATTCAGACCCGTCAACAGGTCCCAATATGCCTTCCTCCTCTGGGGTCTTATTCAATGGTTACAATATCTCCAGAATCACCAACACTTTACCACATATGAATTTCAGCTATTGGATCACAGATCTTCAGCGTTTGTATATAAGCTTGACGCGTCTCAAAATAGCAGCTAGTTGAACATCACAGCTGTCAGACTCAAGAATTGCATCATAATCATGTGACCCACTATAAGAGAGGGGTCTGATTGGTAAATGGTCATCCAATTAGACCCCTCCCCGTATAGTGGGTTACGTGATTCAAAGTTTAGAATGTACACAGCTTACCCAAGCTTCCAGAGGCAGCTGTAGGGATCTGATGTCACACACTGAACAGCTCAGGAAGGAGAGATCTGTGCAACCTCAGGACTGTTTGGAGGGAAGGTACACCCCCCCCTCCACACAGCACCCAAAAACATGCACAACTGAGACTATAAATCACAGGCTGTGTGTTGGAGGCCCCCTCCTCTATCCCCCTCTATCTCTTGGAGTCCGGAAAACTTTTCAACAGTGAGTAATGCAGATAGCAGAGGGACTAGGCAGCAGAAAGAAAACTCACTCAGTGCTTTGGATTGAGGAAAGTAAATCTTATAGAAGGCAGTGCTTTGCTCAATTTCCATGTCAGAAGTTTACAGCCACTTAAAGTATTACTAAACCCACAACAGTAAAAGAAGTCTGTATATGCAGTAAAGCATGCTTGTTATACTCACTGTGGGACCTAAGGGGTTAATCCTGTTCATTGTGTAAAAAGGCTCTTTGATCCTGTCTTCTGTGATCTTCCCCTTCTTCCACAGTCTCCAATCCATCTCCCGATAGTACAAAGCCTTGGGGGAACTCTGCACATGCTAAGTTTGGTGTGTATTGCTGGAGAGTTTTTAATTTTAAATTTTTGGGAGGGTGCATCTGATTGGCACAGGCCAATCGGCACTGTCCAGACAGAGGGTCAGCAGTATGCCACCTCATAGGACAGTCAGAGGAGAATGAAAACTCCTCCTAAAAGCTTTAACCAGTGACACTGATAGAAGTCACAAGATTGCTATATACTGCTGATGAGAAAAGATATTTAGCATATTTAAATTAAATAAAATAATTGCATTTTCATGTTCTGTGTACTGTGGGAGACCAGATATTGTAAATGCAGGGCCCTGGGTTTAGTAATACTTCCGTCACTTCTTCCCAGGAGGTGGATGCCACAGAGGCAGGTAGACGTCATCACGCACCGAAAGTGCCATGGCGCCTATTTTACCTGTGGTTTTTAGACGTTTTATTACAAAAAAAAAAACAATGGAATTGTTTTAATAAACAGCATTACACTATGTGGATCCCTCTTATGTTTCCTTTGCATGAGCTGTGAGAAGTAATTTACAGCCTGACTTATAGTTACCCTAACCCAGATTTAGACTAAGTTACCATCAGTCAATAAATTTGCCTGCAATGTTCTAGTAGCACACTACACAGTCAAAACTGCACTCTGGTGACTGTTCCCACAGGCGAAGGCTCTGATTAGGTTGGTTGCAATATAAGAAAAGAAAGATCCTATTAACATCAATACCAATACAAAGTGGTAATAATTTTAAATGTATCACCCTGTGCGCATGTATATCTCAAAATTAGTCTATGCTAACTTAACAGGCGGTATCGCTACTCCTTTATGTATTAGCATTTTGTAATTAAACTATTTTCTTTATCAAAGGACACATTTTGTTTGCTTCCACCTTTCTTTCTGACAACTGACAGGCAGCAGGATCAGATGATTAAACACAGAAATAAAGACCGGCGTTCTATAGATTGCACCACTAAGGAAACAGCAGGGAAGGGATGGTTTGAACTGGTATTATGAGGCAACTTACTGGAAGTAAGAGAGTTTTGAAATCAGCCAGAGAACATCTTTATAATTCTACATAATTATAGAGCTGCACTCATTGATTTTGACTGATTTAACTCATCTTTACAGCTATAGGGTTCAGGATATCCTCCTTTGTATCAACGACTTGCTAAGTTAAATGTAGCTTTTGCAATGGTTTGACTGTTAGTGTCATTATCACAGTGAGTGTTATCAAAGGCAGCCATCATTGTCATTGGTATCCATGTCTTTGTCAGTTTCATTGTCAACATTGTCTCATTACTGCCTGCCTACATTAGCATCATTCTCTCTGTGTGCACTGTGTATTTTTTTTTTTCCTGGAGAGTGTATGATAAATTTAATACATGGGCACCACTTGAAGACTGAGAGAAAAGGTGAGTAAAATAAAAATACACTTCTCCAAAGAGTCATCCAGTTATACAGTTTGAGGTATGAACAGCTAATACAGTTCACAAAGTTGTTCTCTATGGGTTTCTAGGGATCCCAACTTAAGCTTGAGTATCCCTAGAAAATGTTGTGTTTATTTTTGCAGCTAGGCAGTAGCCAGCCTAAGCATGTCTTTCTTTTCTGGGATCTGCCAAAATGGAGTCAGTGTGTAATGTTCTACTGGATTTCAATTACCTTTATAAAAGGATTTGTCGAGAAGGAACTATACAAGAAGATGTCTGCCTTGAGGGATCATATTGAATGGAATCTTCCGTGCAGGTAGCGCTAAATAGGAGCTTTTGCTGCTGGATATAGCAAGAAGGGCAGTAGGGTACCTGAGGCTGTTATCAAAGGCTCAAGAGCCTAATTTTCCAGAGAGATTGAGATCTATTGCACTTAAGGAAGAAACTGTGAGAGGTGATGCACCTAGCAAAGTAACCACTGCCTCACTCGAAGATGTCAGCCTGCTATACCACTTTGGGGGTCATTCCACCCTGAAATGAATAGTGCTACACATCCCGTGACCACGTCCTGTTGTGACGAAACAACGTAGGGAGGAGGAGCTATGTCCCGACGACACCGCGATTCGAATACCCGGAAGACACGGGTTACCTTGGAGCCGGCCGGCTTTTCCTATATGCCTTTTATGTCATCGATTCTGTAAGTGCAATCTTTACTTTTTTTACTCAATAAAACGCTGGATTTTATGCTATGTGGAGCACTTTATTTTTTCCATGGGGATACATCTTATCCATGCTGATGTGAGTGGTGGAGAGAGTTCCTAGATTTGGATGTTAAGTGCCTGTCATACAGATCCCTGGCTGGGGTTGTAGCCATCCGCCCTTCAGGTCTCCTATAATTAAGAGTCCAATTTTCTCTGGTAAGAGGCAGCATTTTTTTGAGAGGTGGAGGTCTGTCTACGCACCCTATTTCACTACAGCAAGTTTTTTGTTCCAATATTCACTCAGCACTTGGAGACACTTATCATTGTGTGTTACATGCATGTTACCTAGCATGGATGGACTTTAACCACTTCAGCCCCGGAAGGATTTACCCCCTTCCTGACCAGAGCACTTTTTACAATTTGGCACTGCGTCGCTTTAACTGCTAATTGCGCGGTCATGCAATGCTGTACCCAAACGAAATTTGCGTCCTTTTCTTCCCACAAATAGAGCTTTCTTTTGATGGTATTTGATCACCTCTGCTGTTTTTATTTTTTGCGCTATAAACGGAAAAAGACCGAAAATTTTGAAAAAAAATGATATTTTCTACTTTTTGTTATAAAAAAAATCCAATAAACTCAATTTTAGTCATACATTTAGGCCAAAATGTATTCGGCCACATGTCTTTGGTAAAAAAAATGTCAATAAGCGTATATTTATTGGTTTGCGCAAAAGTTATAGCGTCTACAAACTAGGGTACATTTTCTGGAATTTACACAGCTTTTAGTTTATGACTGCCTATGTCATTTCATGAGGTGCTAAAATGGCAGGGCAGTACAAAACCCCCCCAAATGACCCCATTTTGGAAAGTAGACACCCCAATGAAATTGCTGAGAGGCATGTTGAACTCATTGAATATTTATTTTTTTTGTCCCAAGTGATTGAATAATGACAAAAAAATAAAAAATAAATAAAAAAAAAAAAAATTACAAAAAGTTGTCACTAAATGATATATTGCTCACACAAGCCATGGGCATATGTGGAATTGCACCCCAAAATACATTCAGCTGCTTCTCCTGAGTATGGGGATACCACATGTGTGGGACTTTTTGGGAGCCTAGCCGCGTACGGGGCCCCGAAAACCAAGCACCGCCTTCAGGATTTCAAAGGGCATACATTTTTGATTTCACTCCTCACTACCTATCACAGTTGGAAAGTAGACACCCCAAGCTATTTGCTGAGAGGCATGTTGAGTCCATGGAATATTTTATATTTTGACACAAGTTGCAGGAAAGTGACAATTTTTTTTTTTTTTGCACAAAGTTGTCACTAAATGATATATTGCTCACACAGGCCATGGGCATATGTGGAATTACACCCCAAAATACATTCTGCTGCTTCTCCTGAGTATGGGGATACCACATGAGTGGCACTTTTTGGGAGCCTAGCTTCATACGGGGCCCCGAAATCCAATCACCGCCTTCAGGATTTCTAAGGGCGTTAATTTTTGATTTCACTCCTCACTACCCATCACAGTTGGAAAGTAGACACCCCAAGCTATTTGCTGAGAGGCATGGCGAGTATTTTGCAGCTCTCATTTGTTTTTGAAAATGAAGAAAGACAAGAAAAACGTATTTTTTTTTTCTTTTTTCAATTTTCAAAAGTTTGTGACAAAAAGTGAGGTCTGCAAAATACTCACTATACCTCTCAGCAAATAGCTTTGGGTGTCTATTTTCCAAATGGGGCCATTTGGGGGGGGGGGTTGTGCCATCTGGGCATTCCATGGCCTCCGAAACTGTGATAGGCAGTGAAGAGTGAAATCAAAAATTCACGCCCTTAGAAAGCCTGAAGGCGGTGCTTGGTTTTCGGGGTCCCGTGCGTGGCTAGGCTCCCAAAAAGTCTCACACATGGGGTATCCCCGTATTCAGGAGAAGCAACAGAATGTATTTTGGGGTGTAATTTCACATATTCCCATGGCATGTTTGAGCAATATATCATTTAGTGACAACTTCGTGCAAAAAAAAAAAAAAAAAAAATTTGTCTTTTTCCCGCAACTTGTGTCACAATATAAAATATTCCATGGACTCGACATGCCTCTCAGCAAATAGCTTGGGGCGTCTACTTTCCAAAATGGGGTCATTTGGGGGGGTTTTGAACTGTCCTGGCATTTTATGCACAACATTTAGAAGCTTATGTCACACATCACCCACTCTTCTAACCACTTGAAGACAAAGCCCTTTCTGACACTTTTTATTTACATGAAAAAATTATTTTTTTTTGCAAGAAAATTACTTTGAACCCCCAAACATTATATATTTTTTTAAAGCAAATGCCCTACAGATTAAAATGGTGGGTGTTTCATTTTTTTTTTTTCACACAGTATTTGCGCAGCGATTTTTCAAACGCATTTTTTGGGGAAAAAACACACTTTTTAACATTTTAATGCACTAAAACACACTATATTGCCCAAATGTTTGATGAAATAAAAAAGATGATCTTAGGCCGAGTACATGGATACCAAACATGACATGCTTTAAAATTGCGTACAAACGTGCAGTGGCGACAAACAAAATACATTTTTAAAAGTCTTTAAAAGCCTTTACAGGTTACCACTTTAGATTTACAGAGGAGGTCTACTACTAAAATTACTGCCCTCGATCTGACCTTCGCGGTGATACCTCACATGCATGGTGCAATTGCTGTTTACATTTGACGCCAGACCGACGCTTGCATTCACCTTTGTGCGAGAGCAGGGGGGGGACAGGGGTGCTTTTTCCTTATTATTTTTTTGCTTTTTTATCTTATTTTTAAACTGTTCCTTTCATTTTTTTTTTTTTTTATCATTTTTATTGTTATCTCAGGGAATGTAAATATCCCCTATGATAGCAATAGGTAGTGACAGGTACTCTTTTTTGAAAACATTGGGGTCTATTAGACCCTAGATCTCTCCTCTGCCCTCAAAGCATCTGACCACACCAAGATCGGTGTGATAAAATGCTTTCCCAATGGCGCTGTTTACATCCGGCGAAATCTAAGTCATGAAATGCTCGTAGCTTCCGGTTTCTTAGGCCATAGAGATGTTTGGAGCCATTCTGGTCTCTGATCAGCTCTATGGTCAGCTGGCTGAATCACCGGCTGCATTCTCAGGTTCCCTGTTGGGACAGGAGAGCCAGAGAAAAATATGGAAGACGGTGGGGGGGGGCATTCCCTCCCACTGCTTGTAAAAGCAGTCTAGAGGCTAATTAGCTGCTAGGATTGCTTTTACATGAAAGCCGACCGCTGGCTGAAAAGAATGATACCAAGATGATACCTAAACCTGCAGGCATCATTCTGGTATAACCACTCAAAGTCCAGCAACATACCAGTACATTGCTGGTCCTTGTTGGGCATACATTGTAAACTTTTTTTTCATGCAACCTGTGGGCTGAACGAAAAAAAGATCTTGATCGGTGGGTATGCCCACCATTAGAATACCTCCCTTCATCCACCCACTTCTAATGATGGGCATACATGCACAGTTTTATATATGCCGAAGCATGGAGGCATCCTCCCACAAAAGGCAGGAGCAAATTGCTCCTCCACCCACTGCTGCCCCCAGGCTTCGGCATATATGCTGAAGTATGTAACTGTGGTGGTGAAATCACCTCCGACAGCGCTGGAGTCACGGCTTTATGTATCGTGGGAGCAAACGCTGTTGCTGTCAAGATAAATAAATCCGCGCTGCAACTGAATGGCGTACCTGCTAAGCAAATGATGGTAAACAAAGTAACATTACAGTATAACAGTAATACTTACCATACCTGCAAAGCAAATACAAAAAAAAAACATAGTAAAAAATAAAACATTTAACGCAACCTGTGCCTACCTAAAATATATATATGCCGAAGCATGGGGGCATCCTCCCACAAAAGGCAGGAGCAAATCGCTCCTCCACCCACTGCTGCCCCCACGCTTCGGCATATATGCTGAAGTATGTAACTGTGGTGGTGAAATCACCTCCGACAGCGATGGAGTCACGGCTTTATGTATCGTGGGAGCAAACGCTGTTGCTGTCAAGATAAATAAATCCGCGCTGCAGCTGAATGGCGTACCTGAAAACAAAAAAATGGTTAAAACACATTAAACTATAAAAAAATGACATACCTGAAAAGCAAACATGATAAAACATAACAATAAAACATTGCAGAATAGAATACAGTAAAAAAGAGCAGAACAATAGAGAGAAAATAGAGAGAGAGAGAACAATAAAACGACAACTATTTTTGGTTTTTTTATTTTATATTTTTTTTGTGTATTTTTTTTTTTTTTTTTTTACTGTTTCTTTTTTTTTACATTTTTTTTTTATAACTGTAACTTTTAAAACTGTAACGGTTCCAGGTTTGGGTCTCTCAAAATGCGATGGCATCTTGGGAGACCCTGTGAAAGTGTGTCCTAGTCTGTGCAGTGCTGTACCCTACGCTAAAACTCAACTAGTGTATGGTAGCGTTCAAAACATTCACCAATGCAAAGACCAGGATTGCCAGGACAGGAGGGACAATAATACCGGGTGTCACGCCTAAATCCGCGCTTGCTGCAGACACGACATTTTCTTTGGGGGGCTCGTTGGGTATGGGTACTCTGGAGGACATAAGGAAAATGCCTCTCATGCAGCCGGCCTACTGCATTTGGTTGGGGAAGGTGAGGTGGAGCACCGTCTGGAAACAGAAGGGCTCTGACGATCTCTTCCTGGAATTTAAGGAAGGATCCAGTCCGTCCTGAAGCTCTGTATAGCACATGAGCATTCAGCAAAGCCAACTGAAATAAGTATACAGACACTTTTTTGTACCAGCGTCTGGCCTTACGGGCAATTAGGTATGGCGCCAACAACTGGTCGTTGAGGTCCACCCCTCCCATATTTTGGTTATATTCGTGGACACAGAGGGGTTTCTCCACAACACCAGTCGCCGTAGTAATTTGGGTCGTCGTGTCTGCATGAAGGGAGGTAAGAACGAAAACATTCTTATTGTCCCTCCACTTCATAGCGAGCAAGTTATTACACTGCAAGCAGGCTCTCTCCCCCAGCCTAAGACGGGAATCTACAAGCCGCTGAGGAAAGCCCCGGCGATTAGGTCGCACGGTGCCACATGCTCCAATTTGATGATCAAAAAGGTGACTAAAAAGTGGCACGCTCGTGTAATAATTGTCCACGTACAAGTGGTACCCCTTTCCGAATAAGGGTGACACCAAGTCCCACACTATCTTGCCAGCGCTTCCTATGTAGTCAGGGCAGTTTGTCGGCTCTACGTGACTATCTTTGCCCTCGTAAACCATAAATCTACATGTATAACCTGTGGCCCTGTCACAGAGCTTATACATCTTGACCCCGTATCTGGCACGCTTGCTGGGAAGGTACTGTTTGAATGACAAGCGGCCAGAAAATTTAATCAGGGACTCATCAACGCAGACAACTTGATGGGGAGTAAACAAGTCTGCAAAACGTTGGTTGAAGTGGTTTACGAGGGGCCGAATTTTGTAGAGCCGATCGTATTCAGGGTCTCCACGAGGACGACAGAGTTCATTGTCGTTGAAGGGCATGAACCGCAAAATCTGCTCGTATCGTGCCCTGGCCATGGAAGCAGAGAACACGGGCATATGGTGAATTGGGTCAGTGGACCAATATGACCGCAACTCACTCTTTTTGGTTATGCCCATGTTGAGGGAAAGGCCCAGAAAGATCTTAAATTCGGAGACCGTAATTGGTCTCCAATCTCTGGCAAGGGAGGACTGGGGAATAGTGGCGATGTGTTGACCAGCGTATAAATTGCTTTGGTCCACAATAGATCTATAGAGATCTTCGGTGAAAAACAGGGAATAAAAATCCAGTGGCGTAAAATCAACTGTTTCCACCTGAATTCCGGGTTGGCCAGTGAATGGGGGCAATACGGGTGCTGCAGAAGTGGTGGGTACCCAATTCGGATTGGCGAATGCAGCAGGAAGGGCACTATGGGCACGACGGGCCTGTGTTCATCTTCTTGGTGGCAGCGGGACCCTACTAGTGCTTGCCACCTCACCAGCTTGAACTGCACTTATGGGACTCGCCACGTCACCACGTGATACTGCAGTGCTGGATGTACGACCAGGGTGTACTAGGCCGCTGGTGCTTGCCAGTTCACCAGAAGGAATAGCGGCACTAGTACTGCTCTGCTCCATACGAGGGACCTGCGGTTCTTGCACTTCAAGGACAGAAGAAGAAGTTCGGGGTCTGGTACGCCTGACCCTAGCAGGGACCACAACTCCGTCGTCAGAGCTATCTGTCATGGAGCCGCTGTCCTCTACAGGATCGTATTCTGAGCCTGAACTTGACAGATGAGTGACTTCCTCTTCACTATCTGTCATGCTCAGAAACGTGTAGGCCTCTTCACTAGTGTACCTTCGATTTGCCATTTTGGGCTCTAAATTTAGGGGTACACTAGTGAGACTCGCAGGCAAAAAAGCTCCTGACTGTCAGCGACTGATTCAAAACGCTACCAAAAAACTGTTAGCGATCGCAGGGATCAGGCCTGACTCTGCGAATGCTGCAGTTATGTGTGCTTAGTGTTTTGTGACAGTTATCGATCGATACTGCACTTGGGTGGGCTGGGCAGGGCTGGGCCGAGGAGCAAAACGCAGGTGCTAGCAGGTATCTGGGCTGATCCCGCTAACACTGCGTTTTTTTGGGGGACCCTAAACTGCTGGGGAGTATAGATCTGATCGGATCAGATATCGATCCGTTCAGATACTATAGCACTAAGGGAGGTGTATGCTGCGTGCGTGGGTGTTAGCGGTGCTGGGGCTAACCTGACGCTGCCTGGGGCGACGCAGACCTTATCTGACCCTAAAAACTTAACTTATATCACCGCCGGGCAATTAGGGGGTTAAACCTTTATAAGGTAATAAACGGCGGGTGCCCTAAAACTATAATAAACTATAAAAAACTACAAAAAACAAACCAACTAACCAGCGTCACCCGTAACAATTATATGGTGATAACTGGTGAAAGGGTTAACTAGGGGGCAATCAAGGGGTTAAAACCTTTAGAAGGTAGTATATGGGGGTCCCTGTCGCTATAAAACACTGACGGCGAACCTATATACTTACCTCCCTAACTAGCGTCACCTGTGTCACTAATACAGCGATCAGAAAAACGATCGCTTAGTGACACTGGCGACGGGGGGTGATCACGGGGTTAAAACTTTATTAGGGGGGGTTAGGGGGGTACCCTGGACCTAAGGGGGGGTACCCTAGACCTAAAGGGGGCTAACCTAACTGCCCTAACACTTATAACTGACACAAACTGACACCAATGCAATAATCAGAAAAAAAAAAACCTGCTATTGGTGTCAGTATGTGTGGGGGTACAGGGGGGTGATCAGGGGGTGACTGGGGGGTGACAAGTGTGCCTGCATGTTCTACTGTTAGTGTAGTGTTGGTGCACTTACTTGGATGTCTTCTCTCCTCGGCGCCGGATCAAAAAGACCGGCTCGAGGAGAGATGACATCACTTCCTCCGCTTCTGTTTACATTCACAGAAGCCGAGGAAGCCCATCATTGGCCAGGAGCGATCGCGAGGGGGAGCCACGAATGAGTGGCCTCCCCCTCACCTTCGATCGACCCTGACCTGAATCCGACCGCCGCTGGCAACGGGGGGGGGGGTCCGATCGGACCCCCCACCCGCGGGCAGGCAAGGACGTACCTGTAAGTCCTTTTGCCTGCCCGTGCCATTCTGCCGACGTACATCGTCGTGCGGCGGTCGGCAAGTGGTTAACCAATATTGTTTTTGTATAGTCATGGACATTTTTTGGGTTTAATTCTGCTTATCTTTACACTGTTTATTTATATATGTTATGGTATAGCTCCTATAGTTATAGACCTGTCACATTATTATATATTTTTTTTGGTATTTGAGATATTCACTTGTTGTTTATATAGTCACGCATTATTGATTATTCCTCACGGACATAGGAAGCAATATCTGTGTCCCACCAACCAATTGAAATTTTATGTTTATTTTCATGGTGCATTTATACACTGACTAGTACTTTTAAAAATAAATTCGCTCAGTGACCACTACCCATCCTCATATTTTTATGAGGCTTTTTAGGCACTTGTCTGTTGCCACTCTCAGTTTTTAGCGCGACTTTTTGACTCTTATTAATTAAATTTTGGTGCTGCAGTTACCCTTAGCACCCAGCAGGAAATTGTGAGATCATGATATGGGAAAGCAGGAAATGTGTTTCTGTGTGTCTTTTTAACTAAAGCAAAGATGAGTGTCATAGAGTCACTTCTTCAGGAAGAAGAGTATTTTCCTGGGTCTTTAGCATCTGTCACTTAAGTGGACTTTGCTTTGTTACCAGTATGATGAGAAAGACTGGTGCCCAAGTGCTGATGAATTAAAAAGGAACCATCACGTCCTGCTTGCTAGAGAGTTGCCCTATGCACTATAGTGAAAGAGAGCTGTTCGTGCTGCAGGTTTGCAGGTTCGTGCTGCATCAAAGCCATGCAACAGCAGAAAGTTGCTGCTCGATCTTTTCCAGTTGAGTTGGAATTAACAGGGACATAGTCATGTCCAGTGGATATATTTTCGGTACGGGACTGTGGAAGCCTAGCCCTGTGCACCTAATGCAGGAAAGAGATCCTTAGCATTACCTATGGTAAACTGTCAGAAGGTGACACTTTTGCACTCCGGTCCTTTAATTTTTCAATCAAAGGATGTTGGGCAGTGAACAGGCAGGGAGCAGAGAGAGAGTGGAGAGAGGGCAGCTGCTCTCGAGCATAGTGCTGCATCGAGATCAGGCTCAGGTATGGGAGCAGGGGGGGGGGGGGGGGGGGTGCTGAGGGAAGGCACCGAACAAAGAAGAATGCATTAAAGTGTAAGTAAACCCCCCTATCATTTTCAAACAAGGAAACTGCCATCTTTACCTCTGTTTAATCTACAACTGCCATGATGCTGCACATGTGATCCGTTATGACACCAGCCATTGGATGGTTTGACAGTTTGGTTGAGAGCACAACCAAAGGGAGTGTTACATTTCCGGCATGTGCTGGAAATGAAATGGTTTTATGGATGGGTTTACTTCCACTTTAAGGCAAAAAACCTTCTGCCTTTAGAACAACTTTAAGTATTTGTTTTTTGAATTTTTAAAAAAGTTGTGCTATGTGAATAAGAACATGTAACAAACATAAGCTAGGTGCCGTCCTAATTTGGCTGCAAAAGTAGAAATATACTTTAAAAGAGAATTTGGGGTTTTAAAAAAAATAAAGATTTATATTCACTTAGGTGAATGCAGCATTAATCCAAAGCTGCATCTGTCCCCTGACAGCTCTAAGACCAAGTCCACTGATCACTCAGCTCTCAGTTTCAGGCTGCAGAGAACTGGTGACTGACAGTCACCATCTCTCTCTTGAGCACTTCCAGCGCTCCCTGGAGTGCTGGGCTGTGGAGGAAGCCATAGTGGCTGGCTAAGGCTCTCAGCGGCTCACTGAGAGGCTGATTCAGCTGCTGGTCCAGGCTTCTGGGCAGATCGCAATCATATGGTTGGGATCTTTTCAGAGCCTGGACCGGCTCTGTGACGCCATCCAACAGGGGGCTTTAGCCTGCTGTCGGCTGAAAACGGGTCATAGGAGTGCAGAACGAACTGCACCCCTGTGATCCCCAGGAGAAATATAGCCAAAATATCTTTGAAGATAAATTCCAGGTATGGATATTTTATACATTGTTGCATTGGGCCAATACCCCTGGAAGCTGGAAATCACTAAAGTAGATACCGCTACTCCAGTGATCTCCACTTGCTTCCAGGTCCCATGCTGTGCAGCCTGCTGTATTCTGAACACAGGAGATTGGTCACTGGGCACAAGTGTCATTCAGAGAATGTTTTACTTTTTCTGATTGGATGAGGTGGAGAGCATTCTCTGAAAGATGCCCATGCCAAGAAGTCAACCTCTTGTGTTCAGAATGAGTTAGGCCATCCACTTAACAGGGAACCCAGAAGTGATGAACTTTGGAGTAGCCGTACCTACTTCAGTGATTTCCAGCTTCCCGGTGTATCAGCTAGGTATGGTATGTACATAATTATATTGGTACAAGCTGAACCAATGTAACTATGTATAAAATATCCATACCTGGAATTCCTCTTTGAATTCCTCTTTGACGTGGCATTAAACCCCAAACCAAAAATTTAATATATTGCAGCTTACCAATCATTAGATGTAGTGGCTGCAATAGTTTTCTTTTTTTAGGCTTCTTTTTTCTGTTTTCACCTGGAGATCTAGCCAGTGACACACCTCCTGTATTAGTACAGCCAGGCACAGATGGTTTGAGGCTGGGTTCACACTTACAGTGCCTTGAAAAAGTATTACTACCCCTTGAAATTTTCAACATTTTAATATGTTACAACCAAAAATGTAAATGTATTTTATTGTCACCTAATTATTAAATAGAGTCCACATGTGTGTGTAAATTAATCTCAGTATAAATACAGCTGTTCTGTGAAGTCCTCAGAGGAACACACTAGACGGGTCAGGGATAAAGTTGTGGAGAAGTTTAAAGCAGGGTTAGGTTATGAAAACATATCCCAAGCTTTGAACATCTCACGGAGTAACTTTTCAATCCATTAACATGGCCATCAACCTAAACTGACAGGATGGGGAAGGAGAGCATTAATCAGATAAGCAGCCAAGAGGCCCATAGTAACTCTGGAGGAGCTGCAAAGATCCACAGCTCAGGTGGGAGAATCTGTCCACAGGACAACTATTAGTTGTGCACTCCACAAATCTAGCCTTTATGGAAGAGTGGCAAGAAGAAAGCCATTGTTAAAAGAAAGCCATAGGAAGGGACTTATGGTTTGCAGTTTGCTAGAAGCCATGTGGAGGACACAGCAAACATGTGGAAGAAGGTGGTCTGGTCAGATGAGATCAAAATTGAACTTTTTGACCTAAAAGCAAAATGCGTGATGGAAAACTAACACCCTGAACAGACCATCCCCACCATCAAACCTGTTGGTGGGAGCATCATGTTGTGGGGATGCTTTTCTTCAGAAGGGGCAAGGAAGCTGTTCAGAGTTGATGGGAAGATGGATGGAGCCAAATACAGGGCAATCTTAGTAGAAAACCTGTTGGAGTCTGCAAAAGACTTGAGACTGGGGCGGAGGTTCACCTTCCAGCAGGACAACGACCCTAAATATACAGCCAGAGCTATAATGAAATGGTTTAGATCAAAGCATATTCGTGTTTTAGAGTGGCCCAGTCAAAGTCCAGACCTAAATCCAACTGAGAATATGTGGCAAGACTTGAAAATTGCTGTTCACAGATGCTCTTCATCCAATCTGACAGAGCTTGATCTATTTTGCAAAGAAGAATGTGAAAAAATTTAACTCTCTAGATGTGCAAAGCTGGTAGAGACATCCCCAAAAGACTTGCAGCTGTAATTGCAGTAAGAGGCGCCTCTACAAAGTATTCACTCAGGGGGCTGAATGCAAATGCACGCCACACTTTTCAGATATTTGTAAAAAAAAATTGAAAACTATTTATCATTTTTCTTCCACTTCACAATTATGTGCCACTTTGTGTTGGTTTATCACATAAAATCCCAATAAAATACATTTATATTTTTGGTTGTAACATGACAAAATGTGGAAAATTTCAAGGGGTATTAATATTTTTTCAAGGCACTATTATTCACATACGACTCCCAGCAGGAGTCTGGTGCATCCCTGTTCTCTGCTTCAGGGACAAAACAGGCCCGTGTTTTTGCCTGAATTTGGACCTGAAACAGAGTCAAAGAGTCAAAGAAGCACAGGATTCTGTGCTTCTGGGCACACTCTCCTGTCATGTGAATAGGATGTGGGGAAACCTGTATACAATTCACACTAGAATCAACCCAGCCTGAATCTTGACCAGTTCATCAGAGACCGGCCGAGATTTTATCCAGCTATATGCAAGCTGATTGTAGCCAAGTCTACCCTTCATAATTGAAAAGAGAAATTGGTGGGACTTTATATGAGACCATGACCATCCAGTACACAGGTCTCCATCCCTATGTATACGAGAAAGAAAGGGGAATCAGGGGGAGGCGGGGTAATTGGGACTTTGTATGAAACACAACACTAGGGCAAGCTAGGTCATCAGTTAGAGATAAAATCATTTTATTAATACCTCATGGGAGCAAAGTACAATAGATGATGGACACATAAAATCAATAAGAGACGGTACAAAGTAGATAAGACATTAATTGTATCACATGGTAGTCATATAGTAATATCTCATACGTTGTAACAAATGATATATGGTGATAATAACAACATTACACCCAACATGAGTATGCATAGTAGATAATTATAATCAAATAAAATTGATGGCCTAGATGTGAAAATGCTCATAGTAGATGCATGATTGCTGTGGCATGACATCAATTGGTGAATGCTGAATTGTAAATGCTCGACGCGTTTCGTGGAAGTTTGTCCACTCATCAGGAGCAGCTAACTGGGAGTACCTGAGGTATAGTGTAATAAAGTAGTAATTAATGGTAATTAAATTACACCAGGAAGAGAGGGAACAGTAACTCTGATCCTATCACTCTTACCTGTGGATATGTAGTACACTCAGAGTAGAACATCTATGGTATTGTTCATAGTGGTAGGCAAATAAGAAGGGTGATAGTAACAAACCCCCGGGAGCTGAGGCGGTGACCAGGCGGCGGCAAGGCGGGGCAACCCAGGACTCACGTAAGAGGATAGGTAACAAGAGGGTCCCTCCTCCAACATAGTGGTATAGATTACGATGACCCCATATAACTGTAATATATAAATATTATGAATTGTATAGGTGTGTAATAATTATAATAATAATAGTAATAATAGTATGGGGGAATATGTGGGAGGACCACTGAGTAAAGGATGTGGTGTGAAAGGGAGTGAGAAAATGATTATGACAACCAGTGACAACCAGCACAGGGATAGATGGGGAATGAGGTGCATAAAAAGAGAGATAGGGAGGAGGACAACCAGGTTACTATTATTATTATAATTATTACACACCTATACAATTCATAATATTTATGTGTCCATCATCTATTGCACTTTGCTCCCATGAGGTATTAATAAAATGATTTTATCTCTAACTGATGACCTAGCTTGCCCTAGTGTTGTGTTTCATACAAAGTCCCAATTATCCCGCCTCCCCCCGATTCCCCTTTCTTTCAAGTCTATCCTTCAATCAACTTGGGTACAACCAGCATGCTGGATTTCCAGCAATGTGATTATTGCCAGCTGCTAGCAATAATTAATTTGTTCTCCCAGCAGGAATGGCTCCCCATGTTCCCCACTGGGAGAACACAATGGTTCCGTGGGAGGGATTCCCCCGATCAACACTAAATGTGTTGATCAGGGAATCTGTGGTTGCAGGAAAGAAAACTGTAAAATCTATGGCCTGCATAAAAGACCACTCTGGATGAATGAGAACAGGAGGCACAGCAGACAGCAGCATAATCAGTCTGGGGGGAGCATAATGTATTAGCAGATTTAAATACACTAACAAATTGAATACAAACTTCTGCTAACACTTCATATTCAGTTACAGCAAACAAGTTTTACATAATTAAAATGGTTGGTCCCATCCCTGTAAACTGATACATCTGGAAGAGAACTTCTGAAAAACAACAGACTTATTTTCTGGATCACCAGAGGAAAATAGAAAAAAGAAAGCCTAAAAAAAACAATGCAGACATCACATCTCAGAATTTGTAAGCTCCAATATAAAAAGAGTTTGGTTTTTGTTTAATTCTGCTTTAATGTTAAATTACATTGCCTGGAATGGTAAGTATACTGTGCTAAGTACTGTGCAAAAGTCTAGTCATGTGTGAAAAAATGCTGTAAATTAAGAATGCTTTCAGAAATAGAATTGTTTTATAGTTTATTTTTATCAATTAACAAAATGTATAGTAAATGAACAGAAGAGAAATTCAAATCAAAATCAATATTTAGTATGACCACCCTTTGCCTTCAAAACACATCAATTCTTCTAGTTACACTTGCACACCATTTTAGAGGGAACACGGCAGAGATAGGTTGTTCCAAACATCTTGGAGAACTAACCACAGGTCTTCTGTGGATGTAGGCTGCCTCAAATCCTTCTATCTCTTCATGTAGTCCCAGGCAGACTGGATGATGTTAAGATCAGGGCACTATGGGGGTCAAACCATCACTTCCAGAACTCCATGCTCTTCTTCATGCTAAAGATAGCCATTAATTATTAGACATGTGCATTTGTTTTCGTCCGAATGCATTTTCGTCCGAATTTCAGGTATTTTCGTTATCGTTTCAACAAACGATAACGAAAGTGCAGAATACGAAAACCGAAAGATCTGACATGAACAAATGCTTTATTTTTGTTTTCGTTGAGACAACAGTTCGATATAGATAGGAGAGTCGACATGACGCTGACAATAACAATCTGTGTCTATCGAACCTGTGGTCGAATGTGCCTAACCTTAACTCTATTAATCCAAGATTATTCGACATAGAGAGAAAAAATTTGACATAGGGAGAAAAGATCGCTGCTGGAATTGGGTGGGGGAAGTAAAATAAAAATAATGATGATGATGAATGTTATTGGCTGATTGTAACCAAAGAGGAGGGGCAGTAAAATAGCTAGAACTAAGTACACACGTACAGCCAACTTACTTTCACTTACGATTTGCTAGTAGAGAGAGACACACACACTGAATCATTTCAGAAGACAGTCAATCTTAGCTGGTCCGTTTGTCAGAGAACCTGAATTATTTAGCAATTAAGCATAAACACAGCAGCAGAACAATAGTGAAGCAAGCTACAGTTCAACTTAACTTTTTCATAATAATCTGCTGCTATTGTGTTAGTGTTCTGAACTTGATAGTGATACTAGTGGTGCTAGTGTTGTGATAGCCTCAGAGGCTGCCCGTGTTGTGGGGGGGATTTATTATTATAGATCCTATATTATAATGCCGTATCAATATCTGACACAACATCGGATGCCGCGCCCACCATTGCACTTGGAGATTGAGAAACGAATGTGAAGGTTGGCTGACTGTTGGGGTAGAGTAGACCATTCAACATGAACGACAAAGATTCAACAGAGCAACGAAAAACATACAAACGTTGAATCTTTGGCTTATGGTGTCTGTCGAAAGTTCTAAGAATATTTGACGGAGCAGCTAAACTGTACGACGCTGCAATCGTACATTTCTGGTCAGATGCATCCGCCCATAGGCTATAGAAAAATTCTAATGTTGGTTGACTACTGAAATAATTAATAAATATAATTATTACTAGTCATACAACATTAGAATTCTACTACAGCTAGCTTGTAGGCGGAAAATTCGACCGGAAATGTACACGTGCGGTTTAGCTGCTCCGTCGAATCTTCTTTGAACATTCGACAGACACCATAAGCCTTCAATGACAGATTCGACCTTAATTAATTTGGAATTTCGGACGAATGCAATTTTTAACGAAAAACAAAATTAATAAAAACGAATTTCGGGAGTAACTAAATAAATTTATTTTTTGGACGAAAACGAAATTCCGAAAAGAAATATTTCAGTGTGCACATGTCTATAATTACATTGGCTGTATGTTTGGGGTCATTGTCCTGCTGCAGAATACATTTGGAGCTTCCCTGATGGTATGGCATAATGGATAAGTATCTGCCTGTATTTCACAGCATTGAGGACACAATCGATCTTGACCAAATCTCAAACTCCATTTACAGAAATGCAGACCCAAACTTGCAAGGAACCTCCACCATACTTCCCTGTTGCCTGCAGACATTGTACTACTCTCCCACCCTTCACAAACAAACTTCCTTTTGCTACAGCCAAATATTTAACATTTTGGCTTATCAGTCCAGAGTACCTGCTGACATTTTTCTGCAGCCCAGTTCTTATGTTTTCATGCATAGTTGAGTCGCTTAGCCTTATTTCCATGTCCTATGGTTTCCATGTCCAGAAAGAGAGAAAGTAAGTGTTTCATAGAGATGTACAGAAATAAAATTGTGTAGCGCTACCCCTAGAAGAGCCATTGAATTCATACTTGCCAACAGTCCCAATTTTCCCGGGACAATCCCGATTTTTGGACCCTCGTCCTGATTTAAGCTTGTCCCATCTATTTTCCCGGGATTTTGGTTTTGTCCTGGGAAAATCGGGAATATTTTGGGCTAAAAATGGCAGCAGGCTACACAAAGATGGCCGCTGCCGTTGCCACAAGTATTGATTCCCCTTGTGTTTAGTGGAGAGGAGAGGGCAGCCAATCGGCTTCTCTCTTCAGTGGCTGCAGGGATTGGAGACCTCTCCCCTCTCCACTGAACACAACAGGAAGAGATCAGCCGCCGCCAACCCTCCGCCCCCGTGGAGCAACATGTGACCACTCCCCTTCAGATTAATGATGGCTCAGACCCCCCCTCCAATATGGGAGAAAGCAAAGCAACGTGGCGCAGAGTGAGGAAAACATGTCATGCTGATTAACCTGTCTAGATACTTGTTTTGTTATTGTTAAAGCCAATGTGGCAGTTAATGATTTCCTGAAAGAGCCATGTAATTCCAAGGTGATTTATTAAGGGGTTACTCTGAGATGTTTGCCTGAGATTGTTATATTTATGTCCATGGCTTTATTATTTGTGCCTGCCTTGGGTGTAAATACCAATTTACTGAGGATCTACAAGAGCCAGCATGCCTGGCTTGTTTTTATACTAAAATGACATCTCATCCAGCATAGACACCATTTAGGTACAGTAAGTGGTTTGTAGAACTACAAGAACCAGCATGACCTGTTTGCTATATAATGACATTGCATCACCCAGCATGGTCTAGGGTCCCTGATACTAGCGACACCAGGAGATAAGTGGTCTGTGGAACTGCAAGAGCCAGCATGCCTGGTTTGTACTAAAATGGAATCCCATCCAGCATAGACACCATTAGATACAGTAAGTGGTTTGTAGAACTACAAGAACCAGCCTGACTTGTTTGCTATATAATGACATTGCATCACCCAGCGTGATCTGGTCTCTAGAACTACAAGAGCCAGCATGCACTAGGGTACTTGGTATGATTATGGCATTTACAGATAACTAGGCTGAGGAACTACAAGAGCCAAGATGCCTTGTTTGCTGCATAATGACATTGCATCATCCAGCATGACCTGGGGTCCCTGATACTAGTAACGTTGTGGTGTAGGATCTGGGGCTGCTGTCCCTCCATCCCTCTCCCCCCCTTTTCCCCTTTCCCTCTCCATCCCTCATTCATCTCAGACTCTAACCGCACCCCCTTTGAGCCATGCCCATTTAAGCCATGCCCACTATTCAGTGTAAACCACACCCATTTTTCGGTTTATTTTCTCCTGTGACACGCCTACAAACGCATGCCCTGCCCCCTAATTATAATGTGACTCCTCCTACAGCCAAAAAAGTGTCCCTAAAAATGTTTTACAATGTTGGCAACTATGTGAATTGTTTTCTGATTTCTCTGCACAACTGGAGATGACATACCTCTCTCACCCAACACATGCTGACATGTTATTAGGCCAAGCATAGCCTAAAAGAATAGAGGATTAGCAGGTGTACTTATACAAACAATCAATAAGACAATAATGTTACTCTGAGAGATATGGTTAAACACCTGCAGTATTCTGACGATCACTAATCAACAGAACTGTACTGCATTTACCTAGCAACAGTATATAAATACAATCCTTCCGTGCTATTAACAGTCTCAATTTTATCACATTGGCCAGTGATTGATGAAAGAAAAAAAAGCATTGGCCAGTAAAATGGGGCTCCTGAAGAAAGCAAGACCATTCCCAGCAGACAACAGATCAACTAGTTCAGTTTAGTCTCTTACCAGTCCCAGGGTGCTTTCCTCTGGGTCTCCAGACAGGTGCACTGGTTCATATCAAATCCTCAGACAGGAATAGGTGTTGTTGTGATGTCTCTATTTCCATCCTGCTGAGACAGTCCCTCTTTTCCTTCTGTACAAGCAGTGGGGGTGGTCTCTAGTATAATCTGATCCACCAGGTATCCAAACAGAAGCATGGTCACAGTGATAGCAGAGTTCAGCAGGAGGCGGGCAACGAAGTACAGAATCATAAGGAAAAGACTTGGTTAGGAATGGAGCCGGGGTCAGGAATTGGCATCAAGGAAGAATCAGGATCCAAGTTCAGGTCAGAGGGAAGCTGGGTCAACAACAGGGGAACAAGTAGAGTAGCAGCAGGACGGACAGAATGGCTGAAAGACCAGTCAGCACTTGATCATGAGCAGGAGCATCCTTTAAATCACTATTCTGCTAATAATTCTGCATGCATGCGCATTTTTGTGAGTTAAGCGTCTGAGGCATTCTCTGCTTTCATCCAGTCCTCTTTTCTCCACAGCTTGCAACCCCCTTTCTCCTTGCTGTGTTACATCAGCCAATCACTGTCCTCCAGACCCATCCAAGATGGCTGTCCCCTGCACTGGAGACACTTCATAGATGAGCATTGCAAAGCGGTCTCTACAACTGCTATAGCCCCGGAAGATTTTACCCCCTTCCTGACCTTTTTGCAATTTGGCATTGTATCGCTTTAACTGACACTTGCGTGGTCGTGCAATGTTACACCCAAACAAAATAAATGTCCTTTTTTCCCACAAATATAGCTTCCTTTTGGTGGTATTTGATTACCTCTGCTATTTTTTTTTTTGCGCTATAAACAAAAAAAGAGCGTCAATTTTGAAAAAAAACGCAATATTTTTTACTTTTTGCTATAATAAATATCCCCCAAAAATATATAAAAACACATTTTTTAGTCAATTTAGGCCGATATGTATTCTTCTACATATTTTTGGTAAAAAAAAAAAAAAAAAAAAATCGCAATAAGCGTATATTGATTGGTTTGCGCAAAAGTTATAGCATCTACAAAATAGGGGATAGTTTTATGGCATTTTTATTATTATTTTTTTTTTATTAGTAATGGCGGCGATCTGCGATTTTTGGGGGCGATGAAGGGGTTAAGTGTGTCCTAGGGAGTGATTCTAACTGTGGGGGGATGGGCTACAACTCACATGACAGCGATCACTGCTCCCGATGACAGGGAGCAGTGATCTTGTCATGACACAAGGCAGAACGGGGAAATGCCTTGTTTACATAGGCACTTTCCCGTTCTGCGGCTCCGTGACACGATCGCGGGGAGACCCGGCAGACATTGAGTCTGCCAATCCCGCAGGCACGGTCACGCTGTACGCAGTGGGTGCCCTCTAACCCTACCACTTAACCTCCTTAGTGGTAATCCCGAGTGTGGCTCGGGGTGGATTTTCAATACCAAAAGCAGTAACCCCGAGCCACACTTGGGATTGCATCGCAGGATCCAGGCAAAGTTACTTACCTTGTCCCCCTGCTGTGTGTGCGAGGCTGTGTCCTCCACCGGATGTATCACAGTGCCGAGCTCCATTCCCTGCGAGCATTGCATGGGGATGGAGCACGGTGCCAAATTCAAAAAGTGGAAAACACATAACACATACAGTACACTGTAATCTTACAGATTACATTACTGTATCAATTTATTTCACATCCCTTTTGTCCCTAGTGGTTTCTCCAATGCCTTGCATGCAGTTTAATATTATAAATACTGTTCTTTCTGCCTGGAAACTGGAGATTGTCCATAGCAACCAAAAAGCGTCCCTTTACATCAAAAGCAGTTTTAGACCAGCTAGAAAACAGCAACAATAAATTAGAATCACTTGCAGAATTGAGCGATAGTGATTTGTGGGTAAATTCGTCATCAAACACTGAAAGTAATGACAGCGACAATTCTGCAACTGAGCAAATTTCAGAGTTTTTGATTTTATTACATTATTGAATATTTTTTTTTTATTATTATATTAGTATTTGTTATAATTATTTAGAGTTATTTATTATATTATAATTTATGATTTCGTGTTTCAAACTTTATCATACCCGAGATGTTTACTAGACTCTTGTTTGGACAGATTTAAGTGTGTTATTCCTAAGAATGACAGGCCTACAATATATAACGCCAAATTTCCATGCAAAACAATTGTACCCCTTTGCATCAAAAATCTGAAATAATCATACCGCCAGGGAGGTTAAAGGGGACGTACAGGTACGCCCATTTGCCACCGCTGCCATTGTGCCGACGTGCATATCGGCGTGCAACAGTCGGAAAGTGGTTAAAGATGGCTGCTTCACTCCTGCATTAATGAATATTTAGTCCAAACCCTGTCCACACTATAGAAGGATAATGATAATACAACAACAACAAAGGAAGGAGTTCCACAGCAGTTATCAGGTACAGCCCAGGGTACAAGTGAGTTCCTTTGTGATCACTGCTACAAGAATAAAATGGGCTTAAGCATGTTGCTATTCATGACTAAAGCACAAGACTAGAAGCCACTGCAAGCCTGGACATTCAAATACACAATGCCAAGAGATCCTAAAACCTCTTAAGAAGCAGATAACAGCAGTTATACATTTTAAATAGATTTGAGGTTTGAATTGGGCTGCATACACTGACTGCTACAATACAGACCACAACAGTGATCATCATCATGACAAATAACTATTTCTGACTAGTGTGCAGATGTTGTGCTTTATTTTGATATGCATACTAATGAAAATAATCACAATTCAGATATTTGTTTTTTTCTGGTTGTTTCGAGCCATAGTTCTTCAGGTCTTTGTATAGTTGATGGGTCATAGACAGCATTTACAAAACTAAAAGAAAAGCACCTTAATAAAGAAACTCTTTCGCAAAGGGTTTTGGAAGACTCCTGCATTCGAGCAATAATACTAAATAGGTAGTAAAATCTATTTTAATCCCCTAGTGAATGTTCCCAAGACTGCAATGCAGCTGACATTTTAGGATCCGTTATTCTGCAATGGCCATTTTGTCTGTGCCTCAGGTAACAGAGAGTGGTGACTGTTTTGTCAGGTCATATTGCTTAATTAGATAACAGTTTTCTCCAGAACTCGAAAATTATTTTGGCATGTGACAGCATTTTCACAGTTATAGTTTTTAATTTGAAAAATTCTTGAACAAAATGCAAAAGGCACTCTGAGGGAAACAGTGTAGGTTATGTACGTATTACAAGAGTGCTTTAGGTCAATACAAAATGTAATGTCGCAAAGAGAATGTTGACTTTTCATAAGGCTAATATTGGCATTGAATAGATCTTAATTAGAAAGCCTGGGGCCAGGACACAAAATGGCAATACCCATGCTTATTTTATGTCACTTGGGTTAACGATTACATTTTGGTTTTACTTGTCAAAAAATCAAGAACAAAGGAATGTTTATAGTTTGGTTATAGGAAAACACTACTTTGATTGCTGTTGTCCCATTTTTTTGGAAGAAAAGTGTCTATCTATCTATCTATCTATCTATCTATCTATCTATCTATCTATCTATCTATCTCATAAGTGTTGCAAACCATTGAGCAATTATCTTTAACTGTTAAAAGAGTTCTAAACTGGTAGAAGCTGTAAAATAATTATACAATCGTTATAGCTTAAAGCTGAACATACATTAGTAGAATTTCTTTAAAAAACATTCTAATAGTTAACAGTATCTAATCAATGATCATGGATGGACCTAAGTGACAAAAAAATAGAATAAACAAAAGAAACAGGATGAAGCCCATGTTCACATTGGGCCAATTTGACATGCGATTTGACAGGTCAAATCGCATGTCAAATCAGAACCTATTGCCGGCAACGGTACCGTCCAAATCGATGTGATGCCGACTTTGCGGAGCTGCACCGATTCCCAAAAGTAGTTCCTGCACTACTTTTGGTGACTTCGAGGGGGAATTTAACCTCCCTGGCGGTATTCTGGGTGTGGCTTGGGGTTAAATTTCAGTACCATTAGCGGTAACCCCGAGCCACACTCAGGATTGCATTGCAGAATCCTGGTGCGTTATACTTACCTTATCACCAGGATCCTGCAATGTCCCCCCACTGTGTCCTAGACCCGATGCTCTGTGTGCCGGGCTCCGTTCCCTGCGAGTGTTACGATGCATGGGATCGGGGCCCGGCGAAAAAAACAAATCTTAAAGATTACATTACTGTATCAAATCATTTCACATTCCCTTTGTCCCTAGTGCTTTGTCCAGTGCTGCATGCAATTTTATATTATATACTGTTCTTTCTGCCTGGAAAATTGAGATTGTCTAAGGCAACCAAAAAGTGTCCCTTTACGTCGAAAGGGGTTTTAGACCAGCTAGAAAACAGCGATAGTAAATTAGAACACTTGCAGAATTGAGCGATAGCGAATCGTGACAAAATTAATTTTATTGTTATTATATTATTATTTCTTATAATTATTTATAGTTATTTATTATATTATAATTAATGATTTTGTGTTTCAAATTTTATCATACCCGGGATGTCTACTAGACTCTTGTTTGGACAGATTTAAGTGTGTTATTACTAAGAATTACAGACCTACAATATAGAATGCCAAATTTCTATGCAAAACAATGTACCGCTTTGAGACGTAAAAATCTGACATAATCATACCGCCAGGGAAGTTAATAGACATCTGTGCATGAACCCTCACAGATGTCTCTCAAATCGCCCCAGAAGTCGGACTGAAATGCCTATTTAAATTTGTGCGAGTTCAGCTGAACTTGCACGATTTCACACCCGCATTCAGTGTGAACCTAGGCAGGAACAGGAGAAGCAGGATCTGTAATGAATGAAATACTTACAGTGTATGTGGTTTTCATTTGGGAAATATCCATACATTCCAAAATTGAATATTGAAAGCATTCGAAATTCAAGGCTGGATTCACACTTGAGAACACATTGGCTCACAGCAGGAGTCTGGTGTGTCTCTATTCACTGTTTCAGGCCCGATTTCAGCCTGAATCTTAGGCTGAATTTGGACCTGAAATGGACCAAAAGACGCACAGGCTCCTGTGCATTTCTCACCGGAGCCACTGCGGAGATGTGTGAACCGGCTTCATAGTGAGCCGGTCATAATCTCATGCTATGCGAATTGGATGTGAGGAAACCCGCATCCAATATGCATAGGTGTGAACCCAGCCTAAAAGTGCATCAAGTCTTTGACGACATTATTGAATGTAGTGACAAGATTTTTTATATGAAAGTTATTTTAAAAATCAACCAGTGTATGGCCAGCTTTAGTAAACAAATCCTTTTTTGACCAAAAAGAGTGTATATAGACCTGGGGTTATTCAATGGGGTTGATTTACTAAAACTGGAGAGTGCACAATCTGGTGCTGCTATGCATGGTAACCAATCAGCTTCTAACTTCAGCTTGTTCAATTAAGCTTTGACAAAAAAAATCTGGAATCGGATTGGTTTCTATGCAGAGCTACTCCAGATTTTGCACGCTCCAGTTTTAGCAAATCAACCCCAGTGTGTCTAATGGTACCCTTATCCCAAGTATAAACAGTTTATGGGAGAAGAAAAAGTAAGGGAGTTTTAAGGTACCGGAAAGAGTCAAAGTGCATACAGTATTAAAAAAATGGTCGTTTTCATTTAGACCTCGTAAAATAGTACATGCATGGCGCATGGGCAGAGGCAACCAAGATGGCCGCAAAGTCTCGGAGCTCCGCTCCATTCCCATGAACCCCACCACAGCCATCAGAGCTCTCATCCAGAGCCAGCTACCCCACCATCTGATCGGGAGAAAACCCAGGAGCCGCCCGATGGCCACAGGCTCCGCAAGAAGGGACCTTTCCCGTCAGCTTGACTCGGCTGTGACGAGGCCGTGCTTCTCCAAAATAGCGGCTGCAGATACACGAGGCTCAGCCACAGCGCAGGAAGAGTCCATAGCAGACAAGGACAATGATTCCTCTGCCAGCCTCCTACATGAGAAGGTCACAGTGAGTACCCTACTGCAGACAGCTCCCTCCCCAGCTTCCACAGAATCTCTGATAGGGAGGTTGGTGGGGGGTCTCAATCTAACTCCTATGGAGGATCTTCTGGCCAGCCCAGAGCCATGGGAACAGGAAGCCCACAGGAACCCACCCACTCCACATGATATACCCTCTATGATGGCAGCATTCTCTCAAATGCTATCCAGGGTCCTGTCCCAGAAAGCAGCACAGATCACTGCCTCGATTCAAGTGGATCTTCAACAAAAAGGAACAAGGATAGAAAAGAAAGCTAGCCAAGCGGTTGCCTAAAATTAACCAGAATTCAGGACCTCCATGACCAATTAGAGTCAGCTTTATGTAAAATTTACAACCTTGAAAACAGATGCAGACGCTATAATTCAGCTAAAGAGGTTTATCCAGCAGTCCGCTCATTCATAAAGGACTTAATCCCTGACATCCCAGACCACCGCTTGGAGCTCGACAGGGCTTGACAGAGCACACAGGGCCCGCCAACCATTACGAACAAACGGCCTCCCTCAAGACATTATAGTCAAACTGCACTTTTACGTGGCAAAAGAAGAGGTGATGAAATTATCTCGCAACAAGCTTGTCATCTTGGGTCATTCAGTGCAGATCTTTGCAGATCTTTCACCATACACAATCAAAAGCGTCGCTTTTTAAAACCTCTGTTGCTGGCTCACAAGGAGATCACATACAGATGGGCTTTTCCTCTTCGACTGAACTTCTCATACCGGAATAAAGCCTACAACTTCTCCTCATTTCCAGAGGGCGAGTGGTTACTCATACACCTAGGCCTGATCACCCAGGAACTCACCCAACTCCCCTCTCACAGGGGGACACCTTCTAAACGACCATCCACACCAAGCCCCCTGACTCCAATTTGGCAGAAACAACAACCAAAGAGATCGACAGACTCATCTGCCATGAGGGGGACTTCTGGTCTGAAGATGCTGTCCATCCTTTCAGATCCCTTAGATCTGATTCTTGGAAACAAGTCTACTCACTGCGATTAAGATCTCACTTTTTATAGTCTGTTGACTGGTTAAACTCCAAGTTCCCAAGGAGCCCCTTTTGTTGAAATGGAAACTATACATTTTCACCGTGTTTATGAGTCCTTCTTTATCGTTAAGTAGTTTAGCCATCTGTGTGTCATTAAACGGAACTAGAAGCCTGGTTCTCAAAACAAGAACCTACAGCGGTTTTGAGAGAGGAAAGTTTGGAACTGTCCTTCGCAGTATCTTCTGAAGCTTCTGCCAGCGAAAGGAGGTTTTCTGGACTATGACTCTCTCTCCACGCCTGGAGCGGTCGAAATGCACCTCCATCTGTTGCCGAGAGACGTTTATTCTCTTCTCCGATTACTTCCTCCTATACAGGTGGAATTTGTGCTATACAGGGATAGGGTTGGAAAGTGTCAGGTCCCTTCTCAATCCGTTTGGGTTTAGGGCTGAAATGTTTAACTTCCTTATTAATGACATATTCTCGCTCTCCTCCTCCTCCCTCTTTCCTTTACCTTCCCCTCTTCTCCAGTATCTTGCCTTTTCTTCTTCCAAGGTATTCCTGGAGCTCCTCCCACAACAGCGTTCAAAGACCAGGACAATTCAAAATCTATAAAGTTACCGCTCTGCCAGAGTTCTTTTCTGCTTGTGGTGAGATTTTTACTTCCCTCTGACCTCTCCCCCCCCTTTGGTCCATGGCTAAGGTCATATCACACAATCTGAATGTATAGATTATTTCCCACAATGTACAGGGATTAAACTCCCCTGTTAAGAGCCGGAAAAGTTTGCAGTTATACCATACAATAAAAGCAGACAATTTTACTATTACAGGAAACGCACTTCCCAGCCTTGTATAATAACTCCTTTTTAGACAAGAGATTCCCACAATTCTATCTAGCGAATGCAGAGAACAAAACGAGAGGAGTGGCAATCTGTTTTGCCAAACACCTCAATTTCTCCCCTACTATAAATTTGTCTCATACTACACACCGAACAAGGGCCAAAAGGAGATTTTTTGAAAATATGGTGCATACATTAAGGCCTTATTTTACAGGCACGATTATTCTAGGGGGAGACTCAAATCTCCCATTTGATCCCTCCTTAGATAAGACCAATCCAGTAACCCCAAAACCCAAATCCCCCCCCAGAGCTTAAAAATAGCACAGCTGATGCATTTAAATGGATTGGTAGATATTTGGAGAGAAATTAACCCGCACGTCAAAGACTATACACGCTTTTCTGTTCCACACCGCACCCATTCCAGGATAGACCACATATTTCTACAAGCCACAGCAATTCCTTTAGTGGTCTCCTCCAAATACCAAGACACTTCCCTTTCGGATCACTCAATAGTTTTGCTTACCTTAACTTGCTCCCCAAGGGTTAAAGGTCCCTTTAAATGGTGCCCTAATGAGGCACTCCTGAGCAACCCTGTACATTGCACGGTATTGGAAAAGACCCTAAGGGAATACTTTGCCGAAATTGACAATGATGCAGTTTCCCCAGGCACTTTGTGGGCAGCGCATAAGGAGGTGATGAGAGGAAAACTTCACAGCTAAAGCATGAAAAAAGTGCTGAAATATGTAAGATGTTGGAGGAATTCCTCCTTCCTAGCAAACGGCACAAAAGTAATCCTACCCTGATAATTTGACCTGACTGGACGAAGCTCGTGTTAAGCTTAACTAAGCGCTGACCACCTCAGCAGAAAAACATTTAAGTTGGACAGGCGCAAGATTCTACACACAAAAAAATAAGATAGGCTCTAAATTGGCAGCAAAAATTAGTCCAAAACTACAGTATGTACATTAATTTTCCCTAGAATCCACACTAAAATGGGTGATCTTACTCAGAACCCCTTGAAGATCATAGACATGATTCCATGATTTCTATTCCAGTCTTTATAATGACCGACCATCTGACAAGCCGACTAGATTGGAGACCTTTCTTCACGACATACCTCTACCTAAAATAATATGCACTCACCAGGAACTGCTAGATAAACCCTTCTCTACGGAAGTGATCCTGGAGGTCATTAAGTCGTTAAAGACATCTTCATCCCCGGGGCCTGATGATTTTTCAGTAATTTATTATAAGAAATTCGGCCCCTCTCTTTCCCCCTTTATGGCCCTATTTTTTAACTCTTTACGGGATGGTGCCCCCCTGGATAACGAATTGAACTCTGCCTATGTCTCTGTTATACCTAAACCTGGGAAAAATGCAAGTGATGTCAGTAATTACTGTCCCATTTCCCTTATTAGCAATGATCTCAAAATCATGACAAGAATTATGTCCATAAAGACCAGGTGGGCTTCATCCTGGGGAGACAGGGTCCGGACCAGACTAAGAGAGCAATAGACTTAATCCCTCTACTACATTACTGTTGAGATAAGGGAGCCCCACAAGATGGCTTCCTATTATTCATAGATCTTCGGAAGGCGTTTGATTCCATTTCCTGGACATACCTTTTTGAAATTCTAGAGAGATGGGACTTTGGTGCTAAATTCTTAGGGACTATTCTTGCGCTATATTCGAAAATTAGTGCTCAAATATGCCTGATGGCCCATTACTCAGACATTTTTAATATTCAAAGAGGAACTAGACAGGGCTGTCCCCTTTCTCCCCCGATATTTGCAATCGCCATTGAAACCTTAGCGATAGTCATCCTGATATAAAAGGAGTGAAATGCGGCTCTGAGGAACACAAATGTGCACTCTTCACAGACAACATGCTGCTATTTATCACCTCACCACTGATATCTACCCCTAACGTTCTTTAACTTTGTCACAATACATACATAAATACTAGGATTCTGTATTTATTACAGCCCTACAATTATCTATAGTAACGTCATTATAGGTCTAGAATTTTGCACCCAAGGCACACATTTTGTAATAACATCCCCCTCCCACTAACCATTGCAGGCTACAAACTATTTAGCCTTATTGAAGGTATTATTATAATAACATGATTGTCATAATGCATCATTATATGAGCCCAGTTAACTTTTTAGCCATATACAAAGGCACTGTTACCCTTGTCCTAACTACAGCTGTGACAAATGACCCCGTTGCCCACCTCTAGTTGCACATGTGTGTATGTGGTTCAGGTAGTCATTATTATCCTGTATTGGCTCATGCACACAGGGAATTTGCTTCTCTGAACGTCAGAACCACTAGCAGAAGAAAAAAAGCTTAAAAAAAAAAAAATGTCTAAAGCCATATATTGCACATGCATTTAGGAGCGTAAAATGTTTGAGCATTAATGGTTTCCATTGGCCAGAATATTTATTATTCTGACCACTGGAATGCATTAATGCCCAAAAGCTCAACTAATGCCATGCTGTGCCGATACTGAGCATTTGCACGGAGTACGAGTGTAAATGCTCTGATACCTGAAATCAATACCTAGTGGTGCAATTTGAGCAAAATCGCACTGCAAAGAATCACATGTGATTTGAACAGGAATGCGGTGCCATTCCTGTCCGAATCGTATGCTGTTTCCTGCACTGCTCCTGTGTGAACCCAGGCTTATCATAGTGACTTCATCCTGGGTTCACACAGCTGTGGTGCAGGAATGCATGCGATTTGAACAGGAATCGCACTGCATTCCTGTTCAAATTGAATGTTATTATTTGCAGTGCCATTTGAGCCTCAGTATCGGCTGTGTAACCCTGGTATCCAGCATTTAGATGCATTTACAAGTATTTAGGAGTTTACACATTTAGGAGTGTTCAGCATTTTTTCTGTACTTTAGCTCCTCTCCTGAATGTGCTTTTAATGTATGTGTTTTTTCTGTCTGTGAACACTCCTCTTCTAATATGCCTATGCAAATAGAATATTGGCATGCATTAAAAAGGGGATTAATTCCAAAGATAAAACGATAATTCTCCTGCTCTACAAGACTCTGGTCCAGCCGCTCCTAGAGTATGCTGTCCAGTTCTGGGCACCAGGCCTCAAGAAGGATGTACTGGAAATGGAGCAAGTACAAAGAAGAGCAACAGGGTCTGGAGGATATTAGTTATGAGGAAAGGTTGCGAGCACTGAACTTATTGTCTCTGGAGAAGATACGCTTGAGAGGGGATATGATTTCAATATACAAATACCGTACTGGTGACCCCACAATAGGGATAAAGCTTTTTCGTGGAAGGGAGTTCAACAAGACACGTGGCCACTCAATAAAAAAGAAAAATAAAATTAGAAGAAAAGAGGTTTAACCTAAAACTACGTAGAGGGTTCTTTATTGTAAGAGCTACAAGGATGTGGAATTCCCTTCCACAGGCGGTGGTCTCAGCGGGGAACATCGATAGTTTCAAAAAACTATTAGATAAGCACCTGAACGACCACAACATACAGGGATATACAATGTAATACTGACATATAATCACACACATAGGTTGGACTTGATGGACTTGTGTCTTTTTTCGACCTCACCTACTATGTAATTTATTTAGCAATGCAATTATAATTCATTTAGAACAGAATGCATCTATCAATACAAATAGTTTTATTAAGAAGAAAACAAAGAATTAAAATGCAGTATAGTCAAAGTGTAAAATGGAACCAGATTGTTATTTATGGATACAGTACTTTGCACATAGCACTTTTTCCCTTGTGCAGCTCTATTGAATAAACCTGTAAATTTTCTGCGTATAAGCTTGTAGAAATTATGCATATTGCGCTTCAGCACTGAAAGCATTATTATAACACATTTGGATGCAAATCCTCATTATCTGAAGGGTGTGATATTATCATATTTAAACATCCACAGCCTAAAAAAAAAAAAGCAGATATCTGATTGAAGATAATATCAAAGTTGTTAAAATGAAGTGTACTGGTGTCAGATTTGCCTTGGAAAGGGCAACAAATTTAGCAGAACAGCAATCTTTAAAAGGCTCTTATGTTAAACATGGTTTTAAAATGCTTCAAAATGAACATACAGTATCGTAGATCTATGTAAACGTTATCCATAATTACCTATTTTCCTCATAAAACTGTTTCTTTAAGGCATCATTTTTATAATCACATTTCATTTTTTGAGCTGCAGCCACTCTCTCATGATCTGTTGCTTAGAAAATCCAGTTGAGCCACCAATATATATATATATATATATATATATATATATATATATATATATATATATATATATATATATACACATACATACATACATACATACATACATACACACACACACACACACACACACACACACACACACACACACACACACACACACACACAGTATATATATATATATTTTTTTTAAATCATCAGTAGCCTATCATTTCTAAAAGTTTAAATTAAAGCTCTTACTGCACCCATTCTGCAATCCAGTGTCCTCGTGTCCTCCTATATGATATCAAGTATCAAACCAACTTTGTGGAATGCAGGCCCATCGTGGACCCACCGCCTAGGTCACCATGGAATACCGTACTTACAACACAATGATACAAATAGTAAGAAGAGCCGGCAAGACTGTAATCCTTGAAGTTTCCTTTATTGGTACATCAAAGTGACCGCAAAAAAAAAAAGGCACTGACGCGTTTCGGCAATAGCCTTAGTCATAGCTAGTTTTAAAACAGATATGGCAAGATATATGGCACCTATACAATGTCCATCTTTGCACAATTAGCATGTCAGGTTAGCACCACGGAACATTAGCATATTTAATTGATACCGCCAATCATTCAAGTGGGTGGTGACTACACCTGTTTTTGCCAACAAGAGAAAGGGAGGAGAAAGGGAGGAAGATATAAAAAATGTTGAGCCAAGAGAAAAGTGTGTAAAAAATGCTGCATAAGATGTTAAGACCTTATTCTTCCAAAAGAAAAAAATGTTCTTTGGAAGAAAGAAAAAGTATATATAAATGCTTGAGTCAAAATAATTTGTAGTAGTAACACCATGAAGGGTCAAAATTTATGACAGAATCACTATGAGGAGATCAAAGATAAATGGTTAAACAAAAATGGCAGGAGGAAAAGATAAAACGCAAAAAGCAAGCACAGAAGGAAAACACTAAGAGAAGAGGACAAGTTCTAAAACAAGTGAACAATGAGATGGGAGATGGGATAGGATGATGTCATTTGAGAAATAGATCCACATCCCATCTGTGGTTCATGCCACAGATGGGATGTGGATCTATTCCTCAATTTTGTCATCAATTATGACCCTTCATGGTGTTACTACTACAAAGTATTTTGACTCAAGCATTTGTATATACTTTTTCTTTATTCCAAAGATTTTTTTCTCTTTTGGAAGAATAAGGTCTCAACATTGTATGCAGCATTTTTTTTTTACACACTTTTCTCTTGGCTCAACATTTTTTATATCTTCCTCCCTTCCTCCTCCCTTTCTCTTGTTGGCAAAAACAACTGTAGTCACCACCCACTTGAATGATCGTTGGTATCAATTAAATATGCTAATGTTCTGTGGTACTAACCGGACATGCTAATTGTATAAAGGTGGAGCTTGTGTAGGTGTATGTGAGTATATATCTATTTATATCTTGCCATATCTGTCTCAAACCAGCTACGACTAAGGCTTTGCCGAAACGCGTCAACGCTATTGTTTTACTGTCACTCTGATGTACCAATAAATTACACTTCAAGGATTACAGTCTTGCCAGCTCTTCTTACTATTTGTTACATTGGAGTGTGATGGGACACATCGAGCCTAGGCACCTGTGAGTGGACGTGGTGTATAGATTGGGTTGTCCCTGCAGAGAGCGCTGTTGCCCTTTTCTTTTACAATACAATGATGCAGAGAACGGCACTGATGTCATGATGCCAGTGACACTCTGTATCACTGAGGATCAATGACAGAGCTGTAGAATAGGAATGCAAGGATACATCTGCATAGTCTTATACCTTGTAAAGCTGCCTTGGAGACCAAAGCTTGGGCAGCTCTAATATGCCTATAGAAACTTCAGTTCCTAAGTCACGAGTTCCATTGGTTGGGTCATTATTATTTGATTTCTGGAACAACATTAAAGAGTTATTTGCACATTAGAGCTTTCTGGGATTCAGTTCTTTTGGGCTTCTGGAGAGCTCTACAATGTATGGCTCAATATGCATAAACAGCTTTTTTGGTTTCTTCTATACTGTATACATATGACAGTCTGTGGGAGGATTAAAGTCAACACAAGTACATTTTAAAAAATATGGGTTAGAGCCAGTGTTACCAGGATTCATTGTACAAATGCATGTGCTTTTGACATCAATTTGATACCCTTCTGAAATTATTCCAAAACCATTGCAGTCACAATTGGCCTGCATTTGGCCTGTTTCACCTCCTTTTTCATTCCTATGAAGCAGTTGTGAAGCAAACAAAAGTCCATTGTCACTGGCTCTGTGGCTCATATTGTGGATTAACACACAATGGGGGTTATTTACTAAAGGCAAATCCACTTTGCACTGCAAGTGCACTTGGAAGTGCAGTCGCTGTGGATCTGAGGGGAAGATCTGAAATGAGGGGAAGCTCTGCTGATTTTATTATCCAATCATGTACAAGCTAAAATGCTGTTTTTTATTTTCCTTCCATGTCCCCCTCAGATCTACAGCGACTGCACTTCCAAGTGGACTTATAGTGCAAAGTGGATTTGCAGTGGGTTGCAAATAGTTGTTAGCCTGCCATTGAAATTTATAGATTGAGCAGCCACAGCTTTTCATGCACACTAATCATTCCAGATGCAGGATTTTTTCAATTCTTGCCACTGGAAATTGCAGTGTGTGCTAATTGCCCAAGGGATTGGACCAATAATTAACCACTGCCTATATATACATTCAAACACTTTTTTTGTAAACAAGAAAACTCATATTTTAGGGTGTTCTCATGCCTGAAACTACTGTAACAAGCATTGTTGTAGAAAATGCTTTTTATTTTATTCATTGTACTTTTTACACTAGTAGGTCAAAATGAGAAAAAAATAAAGCTCTGCTTCCATATTACAATGAAAATGCCCCTGCTCTTTTGTTGCATAAGCTGTGCTGTCAATTAACATGACTTGGAAGAGGAGAGACAGAGGGTGTTGGATAGTAAAAAGCTGTTGTTTCCTATCAAAATACTTTGCTATAAATAATAACAGAGCTAAATGTTACCTGGCTATATATAAAGATTCATCAGCTACCCATTTACATTTTTTGTTATTAGAGCAGATATCAAATCTAACCTCATCATTCAATTTTCAGATTCCTTTATATAAACACTTTAGTGGGTCAGTACTAATGATGAGCCGAACACCCCCCTGTTCGGTTCGCACCAGAACATGCGAACAGGAAAAAAGTTCGTTCGAACATGCGAACACCGTTAAAGTCTATGGGACACGAACATGAATAATCAAAAGTGCTAATTTTAAAGGCTTATATGAAAGTTATTGTCATAAAAAGTGTTTGGGGACCTGGGTCCTGCCCCAGGGGACATGGATCAATTCAAAAAAAAGTTTTAAAAACGGCCGTTTTTTCAGGAGCAGTGATTTTAATAATGCTTAAAGTCAAACAATAAAAGTGTAATATCCCTTTAAATTTCGTACCTGGGGGGTGTCTATAGTATGCCTGTAAAGGGGCGCATGTTTCCTGTGTTTAGAACAGTCTGACAGCAAAATGACATTTTGAAGGAAAAAACTCATTTAAAACTACTCGCGGCTATTGCATTGCCGACAATACACATAGAAGTTCATTGATAAAAACGGCATGGGAATTCCCCAAAGGGGAACCCCGAACCAAAATTAAAAAAAAAAAAAATGACGTGGGAGTCCTCCTAAATTCCATACCAGGCCCTTCAGGTCTGGTATGGATATTAAGGGGAACCCCGCGCCAAAAAAAAAAAAAAAAAAAAACGGCGTGGGGTCCCCCCAAAAATCCATACCAGACCCTTATCCGAGCACGCAACCTGGCAGGCCGCAGGAAAAGAGGGGGGGACGAGAGTGCGGCCCCCCCTCCCTCCTGAACCGTACCAGGCCACATGCCCTCAACATTGGGAGGGTGCTTTGGGGTAGCCCCCCAAAACACCTTGTCCCCATGTTGATGAGGACAAGGGCCTCATCCCCACAACCCTGGCCGGTGGTTGTGGGGGTCTGTGGGCGGGGGGCTTATCGGAATCTGGAAGCCCCCTTTAACAAGGTGACCCCCAGATCCCGGCCCCCCCCCTGTGTGAAATGGTAAGGGGGTACATAAGTACCCCTACCATTTCACGAAGAAAGTGTCAAAAATGTTAAAAATGACAAGAGACAGTTTTTGACAATTCCTTTATTTAAATGCTTCTTCTTTCTTCTATCTTCCTTCATCTTCTGGTTCTTCTGGTTCTTCTGGCTCTTCTGGTTCTTCTGGTTCTTCCTCCGGCGTTCTCGTCCAGCATCTCCTCCGCGGCGTCTTCTGTCTTCTTCTCCTCGGGCCGCTCCGCACCCATGGCATGGGGGGGAGGCTCCCGCTCTTCTCTTCTTCTCTTCTTCTCTTCTTCTCTTCTTCTCTTCTTCTCTTCTTCTCCGGGCCGCTCCGCAATCCATGCTGGCATGGAGGGAGGCTCCCGCTGTGTGACGGCGCTCCTCGTCTGACAGTTCTTAAATAACGGGGGGGCGGGGCCACCCGGTGACCCCGCCCCCCTCTGACGCACGGTGACTTGACGGGACTTCCCTGTGGCATTCCCCGTGACGTCACAGGGAAGTCCCGTCAAGTCACCGTGCGTCAGAGGGGGGCGGGGTCACCGGGTGGCCCCGCCCCCCCGTTATTTAAGAACTGTCAGACGAGGAGCGCCGTCACACAGCGGGAGCCTCCCTCCATGCCAGCATGGATTGCGGAGCGGCCCGGAGAAGAAAAGAAGAAAAGAAGAAGAGAAGAAGAGAAGAAAAGAAGAAGAGAAGAGCGGGAGCCTCCCCCCCATGCCATGGGTGCGGAGCGGCCCGAGGAGAAGAAGATAGAAGACGCCGCGGAGGAGATGCTGGACGAGAACGCCGGAGGAAGAACCAGAAGAGCCAGAAGAACCAGAAGAACCAGAAGATGAAGGAAGATAGAAGAAAGAAGAAGCATTTAAATAAAGGAATTGTCAAAAACTGTCTCTTGTCATTTTTAACATTTTTGACACTTTCTTCGTGAAATGGTAGGGGTACTTATGTACCCCCTTACCATTTCACACGGGGGGGGGCCGGGATCTGGGGGTCACCTTGTTAAAGGGGGCTTCCAGATTCCGATAAGCCCTCCGCCCGCAGACCCCCACAACCACCGGCCAGGGTTGTGGGGATGAGGCCCTTGTCCTCATCAACATGGGGACAAGGTGTTTTGGGGGGCTACCCCAAAGCACCCTCCCAATGTTGAGGGCATGTGGCCTGGTACGGTTCAGGAGGGAGGGGGGGCCGCACTCTCATCCCCCCCTCTTTTCCTGCGGCCTGCCAGGTTGCGTGCTCGGATAAGGGTCTGGTATGGATTTTTGGGGGGACCCCACGCCGTTTTTTTTTTTTTTTTGGCGCGGGGTTCCCCTTAAAATCCATACCAGACCTGAAGGGTCTGGTATGGAATTTAGGGGGAACCCCACGTCATTTTTTTTTTTTAATTTTGGCCGGGGTTCCCCTTAATATCCATACCAGACCTGAAGGGCCTGGTATGGAATTTAGGGGGACTCCCACGTCATTTTTTTTTTTAAATTTTGGTTCGGGGTTCCCCTTTGGGGAATTCCCATGCCGTTTTTATCAATGAACTTCTATGTGTATTGTCGGCAATGCAATAGCCGCGAGTAGTTTTAAATGAGTTTTTTCCTTCAAAATGTCATTTTGCTGTCAGACTGTTCTAAACACAGGAAACATGCGCCCCTTTACAGGCACACTATAGACACCCCCCAGGTACGAAATTTAAAGGGATATTACACTTTTATTGATTGACTTTAAGCATTATTAAAATCACTGCTCCTGAAAAAACGGCCGTTTTTAAAACTTTTTTTTGCATTGATCCATGTCCCCTGGGGCAGGACCCAGGTCCCCAAACACTTTTTATGACAATAACTTGCATATTAGCCTTTAAAATTAGCACTTTTGATTTCTCCCATAGACTTTTAAAGGGTGTTCCGCGGCATTCGAATTTGCCGCGAACACCCCAAATTGTTCGCTGTTCGGTGAACTTGCGAACAGCCAATGTTCGAGTCGAACATGAGTTCGACTCGAACTCGAAGCTCATCCCTAGTCAGTACACATGATAGTAGAGTACCAAAGATATCAGATCAATAGATTGGTTTCAGCTGGAATTTCTAAATATGACATTAAGATTACTCGATTAAAAACAATTAAAGGTATGATTTGATACGCTGATTCGCTGTATTTTTTGCAACATCAGACAGAAAGAAGAAGTTATTAGGCCTCATATACACTGCTGCTGGTTAACGGACGGAACAGTTGGGCCTTTTTTTTCAGCTGCCCCAGAACTCTCCTCTTATCTTATCAGTACATGTACACAGGGTCGTTTACAGTCGTTTCTAGATGAGTTTAGAAGCATTTTTTGGAACGCAAAAAAATACGTTCAGGACGGATGTTCAGAGGCATTTGAAATACCAAAGGCCTGTAACAGCTTGTAAATGCGGTAACTCGCATTTAGCAGCGTTTCGTTTACAGGCCTTTTACATTTTTGACTATGTAAAAAAAAAAAAAAAATTTTTTTTAAACGCTTCTAAACGCTAAACGCGGCATGTAAACATGGCAAAACGGACGTTTTTAAATGTCGGTTAGTATCTGTCAAGTTCAATGGTTCAGGAGAGATTGTAAAACATCCCGTGTACATGAAGCCTTAATGTCCACATATCAACGATCAGTAGTTTATATCTGTACTTCAGAGCTATTAGACAACAAATTTACAGTATCTAACACCCAACAAAAAGTGTATTTATTGCATCCTACTAGTTCTTATACAGTATGTGGTGGCTGCATTAGTTTTTTTTTTCATTTTTTATTTTTATTTTCACCTGGTTATCCTGCAAGTTACACACTTCCTATCCTAGGGGAACAACACCCAGTCATTATACTGTATCTTTCAATGAATGGCATTATCACCCTGGGCTTCTCTTTTGATTTGAACTACATGCACCTTCCCCTTCCCTCATCTCTGAAGAAAAGAGGTGTTTTGCAGTTCACAGAAGACAGCTGGGAAAGTTGATAACATTGATTGAAATATCAGTTCAGTGCACAGGAAATTACACAATAACTGAAATTCATAAAGCGTGTCAGAGACATTGTGCCTCTGCATAAAAAATGTTAGTGCATGCAGTGGCTTCATGTACCTGTTGGTACAATTTCTCCTTTGGCTAACCAAAGGTGTACCTCTGGGGGAAGCTCTTTCAGGTGAGCTGTATGGGCCCCCCTGATTTCTAATGGTGGCCCTGATCAGTTGTCTGGATAGCGACCGCACTCTAAAGCCTCGTACACACGATCGGATTTTCCGCAGACAAAACCGCAGACTTTTGTCTGAAGGGCTTGGCCAGGAACTTGTCTTGCATACAAATGGCAAGGAATTTCGGCCAACAAACAGGAGCGTAGTGAGGTACTAAGTGGTTTTTTAGCTCTTTAGCGCCACCATTTGGGCTCCTTCTGCTAATTTCGTGTTAGTAGAAGTTTGGTGAGTGTTGATTCGTGCTTTTCATTTCAAAATTTTCATTTTGCGCTTTTCAGTTTGTTTCTGAACGGCCTTTCGTCAACCAGCCATGTTGCAGAATTGGAGGAGATAACTTGTTATTTATTATTGGCATTAGAGTTATTTCTTTGACCCAAGTCCAGTTCAGGAACAGGAGGAGGAGTTCTTGGACCAAAAATTGGTTGTTTTATTAATCGTGACCAATTATGTCATATGCCTTTGCTACGGGAGCTCCAGGTGAATAATCCGGATGATTTTCGGAATTATCTCCGGATGACGGACCCCTGCTTTCAACTCTTGGCATTGTTGATCCCCTATATTGAGAAGCAAGACACATGCATGAGGCTTTTATTTTATTTTTTGGTTGAATAATGATTTGATTTGGTATATTTTCTATATTTTTGGATGCATAGAATGCACTTTTTGGTTGAGTTCTATTGCCAGATAGCATGTCTAATTTTATTTATTTTTTTATTTTTTTAATGCACAAAAAAAAAAATTGTGGAGAATAATACTTGGCTATGTGTTTTACTTCAAATGACAGTTTGGGAGTAGGCAGTTACATTTAAAAAAATACAATGTAAAATTGACAAGGGACACCAACATAGTTGTATCTTTGATCTTAAAAACTACGGGATAATGGTGTTGTGGTAAATTGCATCAAAAATAAAAAAAAAAAACAACAAGCATAATAATATTATTCTTGATATCACTAGAAAAAAAAGCCTTTGAAAATGTGTTTGCAATAACTCCATCAGTATCACCAGCAAAGCAGCTTCATTATCATCCCATTAAAGAAGAAGAGAAATGTGCGCTACATTTCGAGATTTCATAATTTGCCACGTCACGAATGTTAATTCTCCATTACGAACGCTAGTATGCTAGCATGCGTGTTTGTACTTTGGACTTTTGTCCGACAGACTTGTGTACACACGATTGGAAAATCCAACAACAGACATTTGTCAACTGAAAATTTTAAAGCCTGCTATACAACATTTGTCTGCGGAAAATCCAACAATTGTCCGATGGAGCATACAAAAGGTCAGATTTTCCGCCAACAGCCTGTCATCACACAATTCCCATTGGAAAATCCGATCGTGTGTACGAGGCTTTAGCACTCTGGCCTGTCTCTGTAGGCCAAATCATAATTACCTCAAATTTCTTTAGCTACAATCTGGAGGCAATTTGTTTTTGAATTGGTCGCAGCCAAAGCAATGCTTTGTGAAAGTGTTAAGAGAACTGCTGCAAAGGCTTTTTATGTGCAGGACATTTTAACCCCTTCACTCCTAAAGGTAAAAATAATATCAATGCCTAAGCACAATTTTGCAACTTTGACATATTAGTAAAACCATACATATCATCACAACTACTTTGTGTATCCAAGTGAATTATACCTTGTTTTTTTCAGGACAAATTGTGCTTTCATTTTGTAGTAAATGGTTATGGATATCCCCTGATTTTATTTTATTATCAACGAAAAACTGGCCCAAAATAGTAAAAAAAAAAACTTTTTTTTTTTTTAGATTTAGCTGTATATTTCTTGTTACTACCATAACCTACTACCAATGAACAACCCAAAATAAATTCTCCTGCTCCTGAAAATCGCAGCGATACCACATATGTGCATGACAGTTGTTGTTTGTACCCCTAGTACAGCCCAGAAACAATAGTGCACATTTTATATTTCCTCTTCATTCACAGAGAGAGAAAAACACAGGGGCAGGCTTTACAGCGACAGATCACTGTGGTAGCCAATTAGAGGCTACCACAGCGATCAGGTGACCCGGAATTGGGAGATCTGATCGTTAGTATGGGGCCCAGGGCTCTCGATGAGACAGCACAAGGGGAGAAATATATATGTGGCCCCACGGAAAAAAGCCCAGTGCACTGGTTCCGCATATATGTGTTACGTCGGCAGAAAGGGGTTAATGTGCCTATAATGCCAGAAAAGTATTGCAAATGCTTTATTGCATTGCCCCTTATTTCTAGCACTATCAAAGCTGTTTGTCTGTACTTGTCTTCAGAAAATGTACTTAAAGTATAACTACAGGCAAAACGTATTTTTTCAGTTTTGAATAGAGTAAAGAGCGATTAAAACACCTGTCAGGTTTTATTGCTGTCTGTGCCCCAGTTAAGGAGATTCACTCTCTCTCTCTATTTGTCCTGTTTACCATTATCATTGAAAGTGAAAGGAAAAGGAAATCCCAAATTTTGGGCTGTCCTCAGATAAGTAATAAAGGAGAAAAGTTCCAATGGGGACACCAGTCCCAGTGACCTGGGGGTCCCCAAGTAATTCCCTTAGCTTGATGGGAATTCCTCTCACTTCCTGTTTAGCCATGGGACGGGAGGTGAAGGGAAATCTCCGCAATAGGACACAGATGGCGAAAAAAATCTGACAGGGGTTATAACACCCTCTTGCTCTATTAAAAATGAAAAAAAAAAAAAAAAAAACTATAGTTCAAAGGAAAACAAATGCATCTAACATATCTAAGGACTGATAAAATGCAATATTTTACAATTTTTGTTTTCCTATCTTTGTGTTTTCTGTGTTTTTAGACCGTTAGGTCTGGTATGGATTTTGAGGGGAAACCCCATGCCAAAAAAAAACAAAAACAAAAAACGCGTGGGGTCCCTTCCAAGATCTATGCCAGACTCTTATCTGAGCATACAGCCCGGCAGGCCCAGAAAGGGGGGGAGGACAAGTGAGCGCCCCCCCCCCCTCCTAAACCATACTAGGCCACATGCCCTCAACAAAGCACCTTGTCCCCATGTTGATAGGGACGAGGGTCTCTTCCCCACAACCCTGGGCTCGTTGCCCCCCCTTTCCTAACCTCCTGGGCTGCATGCTCGCATATGGGTCTAGTATGGATTTTGGGGGGGACCCTACACCATTTTTTTTTTTTTTTTTTTATTTTGGCATGGGGTTTCCCCTCAAAATCCATAACAGACCTAAGGGACTGGTATGGATTGGGGGGACACGCTGTTTTTTAAAAAAAAATACATTTTGCATTGCTAAAATTGCCTCTGAGCACAAGTCGCATGTCACAATTCGGATCAGTTAAGATGCTGATCGGACTTTGATGCGACTTCCATTCAATTCTATGGGCTGAAATCGGACAGAAGTCTGACCAAAGCAGTGCAGGAACCTTTTCCAAAGTCGGACCAACACAAGTCAGACCAGTTAAGGCGGCTCTCATAGGGAATCATTGATTTTTACATGGCATGCAACATGTTCTCTCAAAGTCGGAGTGTATGTCGCACCAGTGTGAACCAGTCCTTAGACTAAACAAGCAATTTACCTTTTCAGTGTAGGCACAGCCCAACTGCAAGGGATAATTTTAAAGTTTCCCAGGGTTGGGCTTTAACGACAAGATTAATTTAAAGAAAAAAAAGGAAAGGGTGAACTAACACCCTACACCCTCTCCACCCCTGGTCCCTGTTGCACCCACCTCCATGGGTAATACACATGCTAGAGCTGAACAGTCATAATCACTCTGATCCTTCCCGACATCCCTGGAGAAAGAATAGGAAGAACTGCAAATATTTCAACCCTAGGATGGCTGCACAGGGCTGCATGGAAGGTGAAACTGTATCACCCATGGAGGTAAGTGCAGTGGGTACCAGGGGTGGGGTGGGTGTAGGATGTTAGTTCACCTTTTCATTTATTCTGAAAAAAGGTGAATGTACACCTTAAAGTGATACTAAAGTCTTGTCTTTTTTGCTTAAAAATAGCAAACATGTTATACTTACCTGCTCTATACAGCGGTTTTTAACAGAGCAGTTCAGATCCTCCTCTTCTTGGGTCCCCCAGCTTTCTTTGGGGGCACCTGAGCCAAGCCGCTGCTCTGTGTGTCCATTCAGACACGGAGCCGCGGATCGGCCCCGCCGCCTCTCTCTCCTCATTGGCTCACTGACTTTGATTGACAGCAGCGGGAGACAATGGCACCAGCAGTGTGTCTCAGCTAATCAGGAGGGAGAGCCAAGTCTCTCGTGCAACATCGCTGGATCGAGATGGGGCTCAGGTAAGTATTAGGGCAGCTGAGGGGGACTGCTGAACACTGAAGGTATTTTATCTTAATGCATAGAATGCTTAAGATACAAAACCTTCTGACTTTACAACCCCTTTAAATGAAGACTGGAACTGGAAGTGTGACATCTTGATTTTTAGACATGGGAGCTTTGGACTAAGCTGCACGGATTGTATAAATCACTTGAATCTACTGAAAGATTACTGATCTAACCTTCTGATGCATGCACATCAGGAGTTCTGACTTCATTCAGACTTTGTGCTGCATACTTGTTCCAAGCCAGTAACTCAAAGTATTAAAACATTGGCGGAGAGGTAAGTAGCACTACTAGAAGAAGGTCATTAAGGACAGCTTACATTTTTAATATCATCACATGTCAATTTTAAAGTGACACTCTGCTCACCTAATGTTTTTTCAATCCACCTACCCTTGTAAAGGCAGTTCATTTGTTGATTTCATTATTGAATTATTGTTTTATCTACTCCTAGAAGATACAAAAAAATGTCTGTGTCCCTGTGATATCATCACAAGTTCTTTATGAAGAAGACCTGTAGACAGATTAAAATGTGTTTAGTTAGTCCAGTAGGCGTCCCAGGCTAGGGATAAACATGTTTGGCTCAGTTCCCGGGCTTTTGGGTTTTGGTGGGCCCACCTGTTATATAAAGAGGGGGCCGCTAAGACCAGGGCCAGAGTCAGGGGTCAGGGTGGAGTATGTAGCGCTGAGGGTATGGAGACCCACCTGTGAGTGCTAGGACAGCGCTGACGATACCAGGAGTCACAGACAGCATCCAAGTCATGGACATATACCTCAGCCGCTATGGGCCACTATGCTATTTTAGTTAGATTTAGATGCTGGTGGATCCAATCTGCTAAAAACAGATGGATCCTTTCCCTATTGGTCCGGTGGATCGGATGACAATTGGACGGAAACGGACAGGAAGTCCATTTCCATCCACCCGCCCGCCCGCCCCATAGAGAACAGCAGGCTGTCATATATGCCTGCTGTGCTGGGATCAGGCTGAGCAGGCGGATCCGCTTGAACAGAATCCATCTGAAAGGGTCCTTAGGTTTTATTTCCTTTATTTTCACCTGGTGATTCAATCAGTCTGTTGTTTCTCAACATAACAAGCTCTCTTGCAGATACAACAGTTAAAGGGCTTAGAAAACAAATTTACCACTGACAGGGGTGCTTACAACAATCAGCTTTTATTTATTCTTGTAAAACCTTTATCCAAAAAGAAAAAAAAAAACATTTGCTGTAACTGTTTCTGTAACTGCAGTGTGGGATGGAGTGTGGCTTCAGTTTGTTAGTGTATTTAAACCTGCTAGTCCATCCAACACTCCCCTCCCCCCAGACTGACAATGTTGCTGTCCAAAGGTGCCCCTGTGCTCCTTCATCCAGAGTGGAGGCACTCTTAGGCTGGGTTCACATATAAGCGAATTGGATGCGCATTTCTCGGCATCCAATTCGCATGACAGGTGAGTGTGCCCGGCTCTCAATGCGGAGTGGATTGCAAACAGGTCCTGGGTTGTGGGTCCTGGGTTGCTGGGCAAAGGTTGGTTGGGAAGAGGCCCTTGTCCTCAACATGGGGCAAGGTGCTTTGGGGTGGGGGGGTGCAGAACCCCCCCCGCCCCAAAGCACCCACCCCCCTCATGTTGAGGGCATGCAGCCTGGTATGGTTCAGGAGGGGGGGCGTTCGCTTGTCCCCTCCCTTTCCTGACCTGCCGGGCTGCATGCACGCCATTTTTTTTATTGTGGTGTGGGGGTCCGCTCCAAATCCATACTGGACCCAAGGCCCTGGTATGGACATGGGGGGACCCCATGCTGTTTTTTTCACTATTATTTTTTTACATTCAGCGGGGAAACCCGCTGATAGCTGATGATTCATCAGTTGTTAAGGACGCGGCGGCCGGATTCCTGTCCCCTCCTTAGTAACCAGTTATATACAGTGAATGTACGGCTAAAAAAACCCACAAAAACCCACAAATCGCAAAACGCAAATTGTGGCAAAATCGCGGTACTTGTGTTTTTGATGCGGGTTCATTGAAGTCTATTACATGAAAAATGCTGCATTTTGCAGGGAAAAAAAGTCCCTGACTCTTTCCAAAAATGCAGAGGCACAAAAATGCATTGATGTGAACATGTTCCATAGGAACCCATGTTAAAAAAAAAATCCCTGCATTTCTGCAAAATGCAAAATGCATCAAGAAACGCATTAGTGTGAATCGAGCCTAATACATGAGTTGTGTTACTGGACAGATCACCAGGTGAAAACTGAGGGGGGAAAAAAGTCTAAAAAAAACAAAAAAAAAAAAAACAAATGCAGCCACCACATCTAATGATTGGTAAGCTGCAATATATTACATTTTTGTTTTTGGGTTTAATACCACCTTAACATTTGTTTTACCCTCCGTAATGATAGGGTTAAACTTATTGTTTGGCTGTTTGTACGTTTTAATATTAAATTAAAGCTATTAACCTCTTCTGGACCACCCCAAGCAGATATACTACAGCAGGACGGCCCTCCTGGGTGAAATCACGTACCTGTACATGATCTCTAGTTCCAGGTCTGGAGCGCACACGTGCGCCGCCAGCGACCCGCACACGCTGTGATTGGATACAGAGGGAGCCAATCAACAGGTCTGGCGTACCCGGTGTTCTCCGGCACCCCGCGATTGATGCAAAGAAAGCTCCACTGCTCAGGTAGGTCTACATCAATAGTGGACAATTAGTGTAAATCCTTCAGAGGTGGAGAGTCCCAGGTGCTGGCTGAATGCAAGGTAGAGCAGAGGTGAACGAGAAGATCATGAGTAAGCGCTTGTCATGAGTGCGAAACGCGTCAACTGAGCCCTGTACATTCTGCTATAGTGTCCTGTATACTCTGTGATCCAGCTTTTATAATAAAGGCATTTTGTTATTCTGGTGTGCGGCATCCAGATCTTCTCGTTCACCTCTACCCCGCGATTGATCCAGAGAGAGGCAAAACGTCGGTCTGCCTATGTAAACAAGGCAAATCGCTGTTCTGTGAGAGGGGAAGATGGAGATCTTGCGTTTCTGCTAAGCAGGAATACGGATCTCTATCTTCCCCCAGTCAAAGCACCTCCCCACAGTTAGTAAGCACTCCCAGGGAACACATTTAACCCTTTCATGTTAACCCCTCCCCTGCCCGTTTCATTAGTACAGTGACAGTGCATATTTTTTAGCACTGATCACTGTAATAATGTCACTGGTCCCCAAAAAGTGTCAAAAGTTTCAGTTAGGTGTCCAATTTGTCTGCCGCAATATCGCAGTCCCACTATAAGTCGCTGATCGCCACTATTACTAGTAAAAAAATATATAAAAATTAAGAAAAATTTTAGAAATACAAGTGCATTTCTAAAATTTTTCTTAATTTTTATATTTTTATTCAGCCATCAGTGGTAAATATAAATACACTTGAATCATGAAAATTGTTTGTACAAATATTAAATATGCACTGTCTTTGATAGTATTGTTTTTTTTTTAAATGATCTCATTGTCACAATGCATTTTCTTTTAGAGTTCTTCCCTCGATATTCCCCCAGAAGAAGACCCCTACTTCTAAGGTCGAAACACGTTGGGGTTGGGGAGCATAGTATGATTACATAATTGTCTATATTATGCTATGTCTTTTTGTATGTACTCACGGCTGTATTATCATGTACATGTTTTATCTATATGTCCAGAGCTCATGTTTTAATACATTAATGTCCATTTTGTATTTTTTACCAAATAAAAATGTATACTTTTTTTGAAAAAGAGAGAACAAACTTCTTTCATTAATGTTTTGCTGGCAATAAACCCCATGGGGAAACTTATCCAATTTAAATTAAGAAAAATATCCCATATTTTTTAGAGGCTATAACTTTTGCGCCAAACAATCAATATACGCTTATTTGGATTTTTTTTTTTTTTTTTTTTTTTTTTACAAAAAAATATGTAGCAGAATGCATATTGGCCTAAATTGATGAAGAAATTCGATTTTACATTTTACATCAATTTTATTTGGGTACAGTGTTGCACAACTGTGCAATTGTCAGTTAAAATAGTGCAGTGTGGCAAAAAATGGCCTGGTCATGAAGGGGGGGGTAAAACTTTGAGGCCTAATTTTTTATTTAGTATAGTAACTTGTTTTGGGAGGACATATGAGGTGTACAATCTGATGAATGTAATAATAAAAGCATTCTACAGTATGTTCAAGTGCTGCACAAAAAATGTTTTCGGGAATCAATACAAACAGGTTTTTTTTTTTTTTTTTTTCAGCACATGACTCAGCTTTTCCCTCATCACATGAACAAGCATAAAGCAAATGCAAACGACCTGTCAATGTGGGTACCTGTTTACACAAAATGCCTTTTCCTTTCGGTTTCCTTTCAGCTGTAGGAAGCCCATCCCTCTGATTAGAGTGAGAGGACAGAACTATTCAACTTCCTACATAAACAAAGAGCAGCTGATGAGGATTTAAGGAGGGGGTTTTTATGTATGTGCATGGAAGGAGACATTGGTGGGTTTTTTTTTTTTAAAAAAGAGAACAGAAGACATTTAAGTGGAACACAATTCTCTACAGACTGAATGACGACGTAAAAGAAAATATCTGGTGTGGTTTTAAAGAAAGTTTCCGTAGAAAAGTATTTCACAGCTGACGGGTTTTAAAAGGGGAAATGGACAGTGATTTTGTCTCTGTTAACCGTTATTCTGACACAACTGCCATTGTTTTCACAGGTAATTTTTTTTGTTTATCAATACATGGTATAGGCATATTTAGTGTTTTATGCATGCTTTTGTAAATGTTTGTACTGTGTAGCTTTAGAAACCAATCACACTGCTGTTGTTTTTAATGCATGGTGCAAAAACACATGCAAGCAAAGTGTATTCAAGTGCCATTTATTTTAAATCGCATTCAAAGCAAGTATCCAGTGCACATCAACATGTATACAATATATTGTCAGTCTCTGCTCTAATTCATCCCAAAGGTGTTCTATCAGGTTGAGGTCAGAACTCTGTGCAGGCCAGTCAAGTTCCTCCACCCCAACGTCACTCATCAATATCTTTATGGATTTTGCTTTGTGCACTGGTGTGCAGTCATGTTGGAACAGGAAGGGGCCATCCCCAAACTGTTCCCACAAAGTTGGGGCCATGAAATTATCCAAAATGTCTTGGTATGCCGATGCCTTAAGAGTTCATTTCACTAGAACTAAGGGGCCGAGCCCAACTCCTGAATAAAAAAGCCCCACACCCTAATCCCCCTTCCACCAAATGATTCAAACCAGTGCACAAAGCAAGGTCCATAAAAGACATGGATGAGCGAGTTTGGGGTGGAGGAACTTGACTGACCTCAACCCAATAGAACACCCTTGGGATGAATTAGAACTATGGTTGCCACCTCATCCCTTTAAACCCGAACACATATGAATTACACAGGTTCTGTGGCTGATTAAGGTGGTAATTAAACTCACTTGGTGCCTTATCTGCATTTAATTAGCCTCAGAACCTGTGTAATTCATATGTGTTCGGGTTTAAAGGGATGAGGTGGCAACTCTAATTAGAACGGAGACTGCGAGTCAGGCCAACATCAGTGCCTGACCTCACAAATGCACTTCTGGAAGAATGGTCACAAACCTTGTGGAGAGCCTTCCCAGAAGAGTTGAAGCTGTTCTAGCTTCAAAGAGTGGGTCAACTCAATATTGAACCCTACGGACTAAGATTGGGATGACATTAAAGTCCATGTGAGTGTAAATCAGGCGTCCCAATACTTTTGGACAATATAGTGTATGTTTTAGAGCGCCACAATATAGATCTGACCCATTGTGATGCACTGCATTAACAAAAATGCTATAGGTCTGTTAAAGTTATTGTAAAGGCAGAAGGTGTTTTATCTTATTGCATTCTATGTATTTAAGATTTAAAACAAAAAATCTTCTGTGTGCAGCAGCCCCCCTAATACTTACCTGAGGTCCATCTCGATCCAGCGCTGTTGTACGAGAGACTCGGCTGTTCAAGACTCCCCTCCTTATTGGCTGAGACAGCAGCGTGGCGCCATTGGCTCACTGACTTTGACAGCAGCGGGAGCCAATGAGAGAAAGGGGGCTGGGCAGCGGCTTGTTTATTTTGTTTTTAAAAGCAGTGGTCTCCAAACTGCAGCCCAGGGGCTGGATGCGGCCCTTTGCTCACCTTTATCTGACCTATTACTGACACCTGGATATTTTCTACTCCCACTGCCAGTCTGGCCCCCCTAAGTTCTGAACAACAGTAAAGTCGCCTCTTGTTTAGAAAGTTTGGAGACCTCTGGTTTAAAGGGTAAGTTCACCTTTCAGGAAGAAATAATAAATGCACATACTTTTGTAGATAAAATTGTGCATTCATCAAGTCTGTCTACCAAGGTGTCCCGCACATCCGCACCAATTTTAAATGTGAGGCTGCAAGAACCCCCATCCACTGTCACAAGAAATGGGGTGCTGGAAAACTTACATGGCACGCCCTAAATAAGTGTGTAACCTGTTCCATTAAATATTGTAGTTTTGACCATTGGTTCATTGTTTTGTCATTTCACTTTTAACACCATCAGAGCGGATATATTTTAAATAGGGACACTTACTGTAAAGTATCATGCAATTAGTGACATCATAGCTGTTGCTGCAAATCATTCCACTTTGCAAAACTGACTTCTTCATTTCCCAAGCACATGTATGCAAATGACAAGCCCATACTCTGAGTCAGTGTTTGGGCAGCTTGCATCCCACATTGCAATGCCAGGAGTTCAGCAACCTTTGCAAATTTTAGGAAAGCTTCTTGTTACATGGACATTTATGGGTTTCTAGCACATGGGCAGCAGTGAGAAGAGGCCTGGGTGGCTGCAGGTAAACGTTGCAGAGGAATGCCAGAGGGCTTTCTTCCAGAATTTACTAAGTAAGTAACTGAGAAGGAAAAGAGTGGGTTACATCTGCACAGTGTAAGGGGATAGGCAAAGGTAAGGAAGTTGCTTTTTGAAAATGTTTCTTACACTTAAAGCAGTATTAAATCCAAGCGCAAACCTTTATTATATTTTAGCTTACCCATTCTTAGATGTGATGGCTATATTCATTTTCTTACTTAGATGTTCTTCTATTTTCATCTGGTAGTCCATCCATTCTGTTTTCCAAAAGCACAAACTCTCAAGCAAAAATTTATCGGTTTTCATGGATGGGAGAAACCAATTAACACTGGCATGGCTTAAAATGATGAGAATTTATTTATTCATGAAAAACCTATTATTTAAAAAAAAAAAAAAAAAAATATATGTTTGCCGTAACTGAAAGTGTGAGCTAAATCTAATACATGTTCAACACTACTCTAACCCCCCCCCCCCCCCAGACTGACAATGCTGCTGTCTGATTTGCCTCCTGTGCTTGTTCCTCCAGAGTTTTGTCTCACGGCCTACCTGAGTATTGTTGCTGACCAAATCCATCCCTTTATGACTACAGTGTACCCATCGTCTGATGGCTACTTCCAACAGGATAATGCACCATGTCACAAAGCTCAAATCATCTCACCACTGGTTTATTGAACATGCCAATGAGTTCACTGTACTCCAATGGCCTCCACAGTCACCAGATTTCAAACCAATAGAGCACCTTTGGGATGTGGTGGAACGGGAGATTTGCATCATGGATGTGCAGCCAACAAATCTCCAGCAACTGCGTGATGTTTCCAACACTTTGTTGAATCTATGCCACAAAGAATTAAGGCAGTTCTGAAGGCAAAAAGGGGGGGGGGGGGGTAGTAGCAAGGTGGTACCTAATAAAGTGGCGCGTGTGTGTGTGTGTGTGTGTGTGTGTGTGTGTGTGTGTGTGTGTGTGTGTATATATATGTATATATTTATTAGTGGGGACAGAAAGTATTCAGACCCCCTTAAATTTTTCACTCTGTTGTGAACTGAAATATCACATGGTCCTAAATATTCAGACCCTTTGCTGTGACACTCATATATTCAACTCAGGTGCTGTCCATTTCTTCTGATCATCCTTGAGATGGTTCTACACCTTCATTTGCGTGCAGCTGTGTTCGATTTATACTGATTGGACTTGATTAGGAAAGCCACACACCAGTCTATATAAGACCTTACAGCTCACAGTGCATGTCAGAGCAAATGAGAATCATGAGGTCAAAGGAACTGCCTGAAGAGCTCAGAGACAGAATTGTGGCAAGGCACAAATTTGGCCAAGGTTACAAAAAAATTTCTGCTGCACTTAAGGTTCCTAAGAGCACAGTGGCCTCCATAATCCTTAAATGGAAGACGTTTGGGACGACCAGAACCCTTCCTAGAGCTGACCGTCCAGCCAAACTCGGCTATCAGGGGAGAAGAGCCTTGGTGAGAGAGGTAAAGAAGAACCCAAAGATCACTGTGGCTGAGCTCCAGAGATGCAGTCAGGAGATGGGAGAAAGTTGTAGGAAGTCGACCATCACTGCAGCCCTCCACCAGTCAGGGCTTTATGGCAGAGTGGCCCGACGGAAGCCTCTCCTCAGTGCAAGACACATGAAAGCCCGCTTGGAGTTTGCTAAAAAAAAAAAAACACAACACCTGAAGGACTCCAAGATGGTGGGAAATAAGATTCTCTGGTCTGATGAGACCAAGATAGAACGTTTTGGCTTTATGTGTGGAGAAAACCAGGCACTGCTCATCACCTGTCCAATACAGTCCCAACAGTGAAGCATGGTGGCAGCATCATGCTGTGGGGGTGTTTTTCAGCTGCAGGAACAGGACGACTGGTTGCAATCGAGGGAAAGATGAATGTGGCCAAGTACAGGAATATCCTGGAAGAAAACCTTCTCCAGAGTGCTCAGGACCTCTGACTGGGCCGAAGGTTTACCTTCCAACAAGACAATGACCCTAAGCCCACAGCTAAAATAACGAAGGAGTGGCTTCACAACAACTCCGTGACTGTTCTTGAATGGACCAGCCAGAGCCCTGACTTAAACCCAATTGAGCATCTCTGGAGAGACCTAAAAATGGCTGTCCACCAACGTTTACCATGCAACCTGACAGAAATGGAGAGGATCTGCAAGGAGGAATGGCAGAGGATCCCCAAATCCAGGTGTGAAAAACTTGTTGCGTCTTTCTCAAAAAGACTCGTGGCTGTATAAGATCAAAAGGGTGCTTCGACTAAATACTGAGCAAAGGGTCTGAATACTTAGGACCATGTGATATTTCAGTTTTTCTTTTTTAATAAATCTGCAAAAATGTCAACAATTCTGTGTTTTTCTGTCAATATGGGGTGCTGTGTATACATTAATGAGGGAAAAAAAATGAATGAGTTAATTAATGAGTGAAAAATGTAAGGGGGTCTGAATACTTTCCGTCCCCACTGTATATATTATTATTTTCATGTGTCAAGACTGAAGATATTACACTTTGCTTCAATGTAAAATAGTGAGTGTACAGCTTTTATAACAGTATACATTCCCCTAAAAAAAACTCAACACACAGCCATTAATGTCTAAACCACTGGCAACAAAAGTGAGTACACCCCTAAGTGAAAATGTCCAAATTGGGCCCAATTACCCATTTTCCCTCCGGTGTCATGTGACTCATTAGTGTTACAAGGTCTCAGGTGTGGGTGGGGAGCAGGTGTGTTAAATTTGGTGTGATTGCTGTCACTCTCTCATACTGGTCACTGGAAGTTTAACATGGCACCTAATGGCAAAGAACTCTCTGAGTATCTGAAAAAAAAAAAAGAATTGTTGCTCTACATAAAGAGGGCCTAGGCTATAACAAGATTGCCAAGACCCTGAAACTGAGCTGCAGCACGGTGGCCAAGACCATACAGCCGTTTTAACAGGACAAGTTCCACATATAACAGGCCTCGCCATGGTCAACCAAGGAAGTTGAGTGCACGTGCTCAGCGTCATATCCAGAGGTTGTCTTTGGGAAATAGACATATGAGTACTGCCAGCATTGCTGCAGAGGTTGAAGGGGTGGGGAGTCAGCCTGTCAGTGCTCAGACCATACGCTGCACACTGCATCAAATTGGTTTGCATGGCTGTCGTCCCAGAAGGAAGCCTCTTCTAAAGATTATGCACAAGAAAGCCCGCAAACAGTTCGCTAAAGGTAAGCAGGCTAAGGACATGGATTACTGGAACCATGTCCTGTGGTCTGATGAGACCAAAATAAACTTATTTGGTTCAGATGGTGTCAAGCGTGTGTGGTGGCAACCAGGTGAGGAGTACAAAGCCAAGTGTGTCCTACCTACAGTCAAGCATGGTGGTGGGTGTGTCATGGTCCAGGGCTGCATGAGGGCACTGAGGAGCTACAGTTCGTTAAGGGAACCATGAATGCCAACATGTACTGTGACATACTGAAGCAGAGCATGATTCCCTCCTTTTGGAGACTGAGCTGCAGGGCAGTATTCCAACATAACGACCCCAAACACACCTCCAAAACTACCACTGCCTTGCTAAAGAAGCTGAGGATAAAGGTGGTGGACTGGCCAAGCATGTCTCCAGACCTAAACCCTATTGAGCATCTGTGGGGTATCCTCAAACGGAAGGTGGAGGCGCGTAAGGTCTCTAACATCCACCAGCTCCGTGATGTCATCATGGAGGAGTGGAAGAGGACTCCAGTGGCAACCTGCGAAGCTCTGGTGAACTCCATGCTCAAGAGGATTAAGGCAGTGCTGGAAAATAATGGACACACAAAATATTGACACTTTTGGCCCAATTTGAACATTTTTACTTAGGGGTGTACTCACTTTTTTGTTGCCAGCGGTTTAGACATTAATGGCTGTGTGAGTTATTTTGAGGGGACAGCAAATTTACACAGTTATACAAGCTGTACACTCACTACTTTACATTGCAGCAAAGTGTAATTTCTTCAGTGTTGTCACATGAAAAGATATAATAAAATATTTACAAAAATGTCAGGGAGTTTACTCACTTTTGTGAGATACTGTATTATATTCGGGTAAAATAAGTATTGAACACGTCACCATTTATCTAGGTAAATATATTTCTAAAGGTGCAATTGACATTAAATTTTCACCACGTGTCGGTAACAACCCATGCAGTCCATACATCCAAATAAGTTCAGAAATTAAGTTCTATGGAATGACACAGGAAAAAAGTATTGAATACGCTAACTGAAAGTTATTAAATACTTTTTTTGGTAAAATATGACAGCTTCAAGATGCCGCCTGTATGGAGAAACTAGTCGCAAGCATTGCTCAGGTGCAGTGTCGCCAACCTACTAGACTGAAATTTACTGACCTGACACCCACAATTTACTGGCACAATCACGTTTTTACTGACATTTCCAAAAGTTACAAAATTACAGTTTTTGTGCAAATTTCTGTATTTTGGCTACAAACAAGTACAATATGCAATCTGCAATGTTATTAAGGTAGATATTAAGGCAAAAAAAAAAATTTCTTTTATTTTTGATATAGTAAGTGGCTCAGGGACAGGACTCGGGAGGGCAAGAAATTAGAATGGTCAGGTACACACACACACACACACACACACACACACGAAATGGACTCTCACAGTGACACTGACAGCAGTGTGCAGCAGCACAGATCACGACAGGACACATCCCCTCCTGAGTCACAGTGACAGTCTCTCTCCACACCAGATGGTCCCTTTAGTCCAAATAGCACTGACAGTCCTGCTACCGGCTTGCCTTGCTCCGGGCCTGCAGACCCGCACATAAGGCTTCAGCCACTCTTGGCTCCTTTGCAACATGACATGCTCAGGCACTGCCTCTGCCAGAACTGTCCCCCACCAGCACCGCTCGAACGCACTGTGGAAGGCACTCAGATGGTCTCAGCTGACTCCTGGCCAGAGTGGAACATCCGCAGTTCCGTGCCAAGCATCACAGCCATATTTTTTACTGGCAACCTTTCCCTTTTACCGGCTGGAGAAAAGTGGCTTTTTTTTTTTTTTTCTGTCTGCCAGTAAAAATGTTGACGGTTGGCAACACTGCTCAGGTGTGAGATTATATAATTCTCTCTCCCTTTCTCTCTCTTTCTCCATTCTTCCACGCAAACAGTCTTCAAATCTTGAAGGTTCCATGATCCCCTTCTATGAACTCTGATCTTTTTGTTCTTTCTATAGACTTTTTTTTGTTTTCTATTGGATTCAAGTCAGGTAATTGGCTGGGTCATTCTAGCAGCTTTATTTATTTATTTGTTTTTAAAACCAATTGAAAGTTTCATTGGCTTTGTGTTTTGGGATCATTGCTTTATTGAAATGTCCACCCTTGTTTCATTTTCATTATCCTGGTAGATGGCAGCAGATTTTTATCAAGAATATCTTGGTAAGTTGTTTTTTTTTTTTTTTTTCCCTCTCTTTCTCCTTCTGACTCTTAATTCTTTTTCTCTTGTACACATCCTTCCCATTTGAGGTGTATAACGTTTGATCATACTGGTCTACTCCATGTTTTGTTGTCTTTTATAGAGTTGCATGCATCTGCCCCTGAAGAGTGGTATTATCCACGAAACGTGTCAGGCTTTTAGGATGCATTCTCATGCCTACTGATAGGAACCTACTTGGACTCATTATCTACAACCAAATGATTATACTGTGTTTCTTACCATTGATTACACTGCATAGTGCCATTTTAGATGACCTGTACATATATGAATTTGCAATAATTCATTTTATCCAGATTTAATCTCTTGTCAATTTTATATGCCATCCCTTTGATATGTAATGTATTCATGAGGTCAATACCGTGTGTGTATACATATTAAACCTTTTCTACTATGTGTATCATTGTTCTGTATTATCAGACTCAATATGCCAATGAAATCTATTTTCTAATCATCTCACCCCCACAAATCAATAGCCTCATTTAAAATCCTACCTTCCTTTTTTCTAATACCTGAACCAAGGATGGAGGCTCGCACACACCGTGTGCTTCATTTAAAGTCCCCCCCCCCCCCCCATTATTCTACATGGTGTGTATTATGCAGGGGCATACCTAGAGCATTTGGTACCCGGGGCAGATCCTATAGCTGACACATCCTCTTCACTGATCATGCCTGTACACACTAATCCGCCTTCACATCTGTAGGCACTCAGCCCACCCACACACCTGTACGTAGTCGGGGCCCCCCCTCATACCTGTACGCAGGCTGGGCCCCCCTCATACCTGTATGCACTCAGCTGCCTCCCCCTCATCTGTATTTATGTCAGGCCCCCCACGCCCGATGTGAGCTCAATGACACAGAGCAGTAGCAGCTGCTGACTTGCATGACCACAGAGAGCCAGCACAGCCACCGGTCACCCCCCCCCCTGCACCCGCCACTGCCTTGTCGGGGGTCTGATAGTCGGGGCTCTGATAGCCGGCCCGACACCTCCCTGCAATGTGTGACAGGCTCTAAATGTTGTGTAGCAAACTTTAAAAGGAGCTTCAACATGTTTTTTCTTCAGCAATGGAGTCTTGGGTGGTGAGCATGCATACAGGCCATGGCGGTTGGGTGCATTACTTCCACAAGTGGTTCTTGGCCAACTCTTTTGAGAATTCGTTTTACTCATCTGTCAGAAATATTGCGAGAAGCACCTGGTCGTGGCCAGTTTATGGTGAAATGATCTTTCCACTTCTGGATTATGACCCCAACAGTGCTCACTAGAACATTCAGAAGTTTAGAAATCCTTCTGTAACCCATGCCCTTGGTATGTTTTGCAACAATAAGGTTGTGAAGGTCTTAAGAGTGCTTTGCATTTACCCATCATGAGATGTTTCTTATGTGACACCTTGGTAATGAAACGCCCTTTTTATAGGCCATCGGTTGAGACTGAACCAGCCATGTTAATTTGCACTGACAAGGGGCAGGATTGCTTTCTAATTACTGATAGCTTGTGTATTGGCTTTCCATGCCTTTTTATAGCACCTCCTCTTTCTTCATGAGTTCAATACTTTTTCCCTGTGTCATTCCATGTTATTACACATAACTTCATTTCTCAACTAATTTGTTTTGGTTTATGGTATAGAACTGCATGGGTTGTTACTGACGTGTTGAATATTTCATGTCAATAGCACCTTTAGAAATATATTAAGAGAAAAATGGTATGTATTGTAACTTGGGGGACAGGTAGCAGGTACAAAAGCTCCCTGTAAAAAGCAGGCTTTCAGGCACAGATACCAGAACAAGTGCAGTAGTGACAAACAGTGACGTGTTTTAATGGTGATATTTACAAGTCTATAGAGGTGCTGTTTAGTGTTCAGAAAAAAACAAACAGAACAAAAGAGCCAAACAAAAACCTAGCCGTGTCTCCGCTCTAACTATACATTATGCAGGCCCTAACTACCAGGCTGAGCAAGCCTACCGCTTGTCAGATTCCACATAAACTGCTTAACAGCTTTTACCAACCTTTTTGCTCTCACAGATCAGCATTGCCTGTTTCCCAGGCAGAGAGCAAAGGCTGTCTGCTCAGGTGAGCTTAAATTAGCCTGGGGGAGAGGACCAAGACCCGAACTGGACCATAGATCCAGAGATCCCTGAACGTGTATATAAGAGGAGCCTGGGAGATGTATAAACCCCGAACAGGTTTTTTCCTAGCTCTCTCTGGGACGCTCTGCTACAGATCCCCCCCCCCCCCTGTTTCAACCCCAGGGTTGGAACACCTGTAGCCCAATAGGAGTGAACACAGGACAGGGCATCTACATTCCCCATCTCAACACCTGGCCTGTGTTTTACAGTGAAGGAATAATCCTGTAGAGCCAAAAACCACCGGTTTACCCGTCTATTAGTCTCCTTCTTTTGGGCCATCCATTTCAGGGGAGCGTGGTCGGTTATTAACTCAAACTGGCGCCCTAACAAATAGTACTTGAGTTCATCCACGGTCCTCTTTTTGGCTAAACATTTATTTTCAATGACTGCATACTTTTTCTCATGGCCATTGAGCTTTCTGCTTAGGTACACAACAGGGTGTTCTTCCCCATTGTATACCTGTGATAGTACTGCCCCAATACCAACATCAGATAAATTTGTCTGAACCAAAAAAATCTTTGGAGAAATCGGGGGAGTACAGTACTGGCTGTGCACAAGGAGCCTTCTTTAGGACTTGAAAAGATTCCTCTCCTACTGAGGACCATTTCACCATTACAGAGTCTTTCCCTTTCGTAAGGTCTGTCAGTGGGGCAGCTATAGTTGCAAAATTTGGGATAAATCTTCTATAATACCCTGCAATGCCAAGAAAGGCCTTGACCTGCTTCTTGTTTGTAGGACGTGGCCACTCCGCTTCTATTTTACTCACTTGAGGTTTTATGACACCACAGACAATAGTGTAGCCCAAATACTTGGCTTCCTCTAGACCAATGGCATAATTTTTTGGATTTGCCGTAAAATCTTCTTTGAAGAGGGAATCAAGGACAGCCTAGACACGGGGCAAGTGAGACTCCCAGTCAGTGCTATGTACCACTATGTCATCTAGACTGTCATCTAGGCTGCTGCATATCGTCGGTGGGGTCTTAGGGTCCTGTCCATGGCCCTCTGAAATGTCGGGGGTGCATTTTGCAACCCAAAAGGCATTTTTTATTTTTATATTGGAAGGAACCCTCCAGGGTCACAAATGCAGTCTTCTCTTTGGCGCTACCAGTCAGGGGTATTTGCCAATAACCTTTTGTCAAGTCCAAAGTGGTCAGATAGCGAGCCTTGCCAAGTCGATCTATAAGTTCGTCCACTTTGGGCAGTGGGTACGTGTCAAACTTTGTCACTGCATTAAGCTTCCTGAAGTCGTTACAGAACCTTCAAGTGCCATCTGGTTTTGGGACTAACACGATGGGGCTAGACCAGTCACTATTGGATTCCTCAATGACATCTAGCTTCAACATTCTTTTAACTTCATAGCTGATGTCCTTTCTCCTCGCTTCAGGAATTCGGTACGGTTTAAACTTGACACGGACCCCAGATTCAGTAACAATATCATGCTGAACTGCTGAAGTCGTACCAGGTAAATCTGAAAATTTCTCTATATACCTTATCAGGAACTCTCTAGCTTCCTGTTTTTGGGAATATGACCGGGTGTCTGGAATCGTGACCTCAGGGATCAGAGGGGACTCTGCACCCTTAGGCGTTACCACCTCGCAGTTAACACCAGTCTATCCTTCCAGGGTTTTAACAGGTTTATGTGGTAAATCTGTTCGGGCTTCCTTTTTCCTGGTTGATATACCTGTAATTGGCCTCCCCAACTCTTTCAATTACTTTAAAGGGACCCTGCCACTTAGCCAGGAACTTGCTCTCAACAGTGGGAACTAACAGCAGGACCCTGTCACCAGGTGAGAAAACACAGAGTTGGGCCCCCCTGTTATATATCCTCTGTTGAGCTGCTTGGGCCTGCAGTAAGTGTTCTTTTACCATCGGCATGATTGCTGCAATCCTGTCCTGCATTTGAGTGATATGCTCACTGACACTTTTATGGGGTGTCTGCTCCCCCTCCCAAGTTTCTTTGGCTATGTCTAAAAATCCCCAAGGGTGTCTCTCATAAAGAAACTCAAAGAGTACCCAGTAGAGGACTGGAGAACCTCCCTGATGGCAAACAGAGTATGGTATCTGGAGGTCCGTTTTTTTTTTTTTTTTTTGCTTAATGTCTTATTGAAGCGTTCCACCAAGCCATCCGTTTGAGGATGGTACACCGAGGTTCGCAATTGCGTCACCTTAAATAAATAACTTGCACAGCTCCCTAGTTATTCGTGACATAAATGGGGTGCCCTGGTCTGTAAGGACTTCTTTAGGGATGCCAACATGACTGAACACCATAAACTGCTCTTTGGCAATGTTTTTAGCAGACGAGGTGCATAAGGGAACTGCCTCTGGGTAACGAGTAGCATAATCCATGATTACAAGGATATGCTGATGACCCCGGGCAGACTTGGGGAGTGGACCCACAAGGTCCATGGCAATCCTCCCAAAGGACACTTCAAAAAATGGGCAAGGGCGCTAAAGGACTTCGGTAGTGGGGCTGACATCTGACACACAGGACAGGATTGACAATTCTCTATCTTTCTGTATCCCGGGCCAGTAAAACCTGCGCAACACCCTTTCACTAGTTTTCTCAACCCCTAAATGGCCTCCTAGCAATTGCCCATGGGCAAGTTCCAACACCACTCGTCTGTATGGCTTAGGGACCACCAACTGTTCAACCACTTCATCATTCTTTTTACATACACGATACAATAAATCCTCATTGCTGCTGAAATAAGGAAAACAGGGCCTGTCCCCTGGTTCGACAGGTACACCATTAATCACTATTACATTTTCCCAGGCCTTGGCAAGGGTTGGGTCTTTTCTCTGCTCAGTACCAAAATTTTCCTTTGTGGGGACTTCTTCAGGCTCCTCCAGCTATCCTGCCATAACTCAAAGGAAAACCCGGGGAGCCCTGAGAGGAGTCCCTTGAACCCACATTGTCAGTAGTGGCCAGGGGTTCTGGCTCTGCCACTGAGTCAGCTACTGCGACCGGGTTGGGGCGATCCCACAGTTACCAAAACTTAGGGAAGTCCCTACCAACGATGACCTCCTGCACCAAGTGGGGCACAAGTTTGACCGGATGGGTCACTGTACCTAAGCCAGTTTTAAACTGAACAGTGGCTATAGGATACTCGCGGGTATCCCCATGTACACAGATCACAGCATGAAAATTCAGTTTCAACCATCTCAGCTGTAACCAAAGTTACTAGACTTCCAGCAAGGCCGTAATAGGCTTATTAACAGTCATTTGGCACATGTGTTTTCCCATATTTATCGCTGCAGTGCAGGAAACAGCAGCAAACGTAGACTGCCTTCTAATGGATCACACTGCATTTGTTCATCTGTCAATGAACAGTTTGCTGCAACATGTCCCAGTTCTTGGCAACGAAAACACCTGATGTTTCCCCAGTTTGGTTTGCTGACAGGCAGTGACTTCCCTTATTTGGGGTGCCAAACTTCAGTCCTGGCACCAAAAATCATCCCCCCTATTTCCTTGCCATGCTTACCACCCACTTCCCCTCAAACAGTCTTACCGGTTGCCTGGGGAGACCATGGCTTTGGGTGGAAAGTCCGTGCGGCTGTAGGGGTGGTGACCAGGCTCTCTGCAGCAAAGTACCTTTCAACGAGTTCCACCAGGTTGTCTGCTGAGTTGGGGTCTCCTTGACTCACCCACTTCTGCAGGGGAATTGGTAGTGACCTCAGGAACCGGTCCATGACCACATGCTCCACTATTTGTGGCCCAGACAGGGACTCCAGCTGTAGCCGTTTCCTCACCAGGTGAATTGGGTCTAACATCTGCGATCTTGGGGGGCCTCTCGTCTTGGAAGAACCAGCTGTGCTCAAACTGCCAAGGTGACACCAAGTCGCGCCAGGATTTCCCACTTGACCTTTTCATAGTCTCCCGCTTCTGCTGACTCCAAATCATAGGAGGCCTTCTGCGATTCTCCAGAAAGCAAGGGAGTGATCAGTCCTGCCCACTGGGTTTTAGGCCAACCTTCCCTCTCAGCGGTCCATTCAAACTTTAGCAGAAAGGCCTCTGGATCATCATCTGCAGTCATCTTAGAAAGAAAGCAACCCACATGGATGGCTGTGGGCTTGTCTCCAACATCATCAACTTTAGCAGGTGACCATTGTGCTAATGTCTCCACAACCTCAGTCAAGGTTTTCCTATCTGCTTTTGCATCAGTGGCTAGCTGTTCAAACAGCTTCTGCAAATGCTCCTGTACAGCACCAATCTGTTGGCACAGAGCCTTGGTTTGCTCCTGTGCGATAGCATTGGCTTGCTGTTGTGCAGCGTTTTGAATAACACCAATTGTTTTTTTAAATATTGATTTTATTAAGTTTTCCAACACAGACATAGGTACTGGCCTTTTAAGTAGTAACTTACTACATCTGCCTGCATTCTCCACCATATGTAACCTGGGGGACAGGTAGCAGGTACCAAAGCTCCCTGTGATAAGCAGGCTTTCAGGCACAGATACCAGAACAAGTGCAGTAGTGACAAACAGTGACGTGTTTAATGGTGATATTTACAAGTCTATATAGGTGCTGTACAGTGTTCAGAAAAAAAAACAGAACAAAATAGCCAAACACCTAGCCGTGTGTCGGCTCCAACTATACATTATGCAAGCCCTAACTACCAGGCTGAGCAAGCCTACCGCTTGTCAGTTTCCACATAAACTGCTTAACAGCTTTTTACCAACCTTTTTTGCTCTCGATCAGCGTTGTCTGTTTCCCAGGCAAAGAGCAAAGGCTGTCTGCTCAGGTGAGCTTAAATTAGCCTGGGGGAGAGGACCAAGACCCGAACTGGACCATAGATCAGAGATCCCTGAACGTATATAAGAGGAGCCTGGGAGATGTATAAACCCCGAACAGGATTTTTCCTGGCTGTCTCTGGGACGCTCTGCTACATTATGTATGTGTGTATATAATATATAATAAATATGTGTGTGTGTGTGTGTGTGTGTGTATGTGTGTGTGTGTGTGTATATATATATATATATATATATATATATATATATATATATATATATATATATATATATATATATATATATATATATATATATATATAAATGTGTGTGTATAATATAGTGGGGACGGAAAGTATTCAAGTGATATTTCAGTTTTTTCTTTTTTAATAAATCTGCAAAAATGTCAACAATTCTGTGTTTTTCTGTCAATATGGATGTTTTTTTTAAAAGGCTTCCGTCTTGCCACTCTACCCCATAGCCCAGACATATGAAAAATACAGGAGATTGTTGTCACATATACCACACAGCCAGTACTTTCCAGATATTCCTGCAGGTCCTTTAATGTTGCTGTAGGACTCCTTTACAGCCTCCCTGACCCGTTTTTTTTTTTTTTCTTCTCGTCTTTTCATCAATTTTGGAGTGACGTCCAGATCTTGGTAATGTCACTCTTGTGCCATATTTTCTCCTCCTTAATGATGACTGTCTTCACTGTGTTCCATGGTATATCCAATGCCTTGGAAATTCTTTTGTACCCTTCTGACTGATACCTTTTTACCTTTTTAACAATGAGATCCCTTTGATGCTTTGGAAGCTCACTGCAGACCATGGGTTTTGCTGTAGGATATGACTAAGAAAGTCAAGAAAGACCACCTAGAACAGCTGAACTTTATTTGGGGTTGACCAGAGGCACTCTAAATGATGGCAGCAGTGTACTGACTCCTATTTAACATCAGTTTGACTGTGATTGCTTAATTCTGAACACAGCTACACCCCCAGTTATAAGAGGGTGTGCACACTTATGCAACCACCATTTTATTTATTTTTACTTCCCCCTCCCTAAAAGATTTCAGTTTGCTTTTCAACTGAGTTGTACAGTTTACAGGTCACATTAAAGATGGAAAAAAATTTCTCCAAATGATTTTCTTTGTCTCTATTTTTTGTACATCACAGAAACCTGACATTTTAACAGGGGTGTGTAGATCTTTTTATAGTGTGTGTGTGTGTGTGTGTGTGTGTGTGTGTGTGTGTATATGTATGTATATATATATATATATATATATATATATATATATATATATATATATATATATATATATATATATATATATATATATATATATATATATATATATATATATATATATAATTTAGTAATGGCAGCAGTCTGTGACTTATAACGGGACAGCGATGGTGTGGCAGGCAATCTGCCACTGATACTTTTGTGGGAACTGGCTAACTGCCACTGACCTCTCCGGTGACACTAATACAATGATTAGTGCGAATAATATACATTATACTAATGACACTGGCTAAGAAGGGGTTAACATTGCGGTGCTAGCGGCTGAGGAAAGGGTTAAAAGTGACTAAAAAGTGCCGCTAGTGCTTTGCGGGCGCTTTGGTAGCGGTGCCTATTGATTTCAATGGCAGGGGCGGTTTAGGAGTGCTGTATACACCGCTTCTGCACCGCCCCAAAGATGTTGCTTGCAGGACTTTTTTTCCTGCCCTGCAAGCGCACCGCTCCAGTGTGAAAGCACTGGGGCTTTCACACTGGGGCTGCAGAAGAGGCAGTTTACAGGCATTTTTCAGTAGCTATTTTTAGTGCTAAAACCCGTCAGTGTGAAAATAGACTAAGTGATGTGCAGGGTTTTTATTCCTTGCTTTGAAGAGAAGCAAAAAACAGGACATCCCTGCTATCAGTAAAGAGCTCTGTTTTTGGATACACAAGGCACTCTCCTGTCACTCGCTTTGCCAATCGGAGGATTCCAGCAATAAATAATTGCCAGGGAACCGGAGATGGGCATGTGCTGGGGCCAGTGACCCCTCCCCCCCACCCTGAAATGCAAAATCGTTTGTGTATATGTGATTCTGCGCAGCCGGCCTGCACTGTAGCAGTAAAATTACAGTACTTGGTTGGCAAGTGGTTATTTTCTACTGAGCGCTGTAACTCTACTGTCAGAATGCATTTACGGTAGTGGTGAAACAAAACTAGGATGGTAGAGGAGGGGTGAAGGAGAATAAATGGGACTTGTAGAATAATTTATTACAGAAGGGACAGTCATTTTGGACAGCTATCATTGGGGCCTTTTAAAAGTGTTGGCGCACATAACGACAGTCCCAGTTAACCTGCATGCAGGATAGGTATGGTGTAGTCTCAGGACAGGTGCAAATTAGATCTGGATCAGATGCGGTAAACAGTTGGTATAATGTAGTATAAGTGCAGTCTAGATTTGGAATAGGTGCGGTATAGCATACAGTATGGATCGGGTACACTTGATGTTCTGCTCTTAGTGGCTCAGTCTCTATTAGCAACTAGTAAATGGACCTCTAAAGTCCCTGTGATGCTGCGGTGACCTCTCACTGTAGAAGTGGGGGCCCCCTTGGTATCTCCCCGAAGGCCTCCAGTAATAAGCAGAGGGTGAGTGGATGTTGTAGTCTCTATGTGGCAGCAGTGAAGGTGCTGTGATGTGGGGGTCTCAGACTTGGATTTCCACTGATATTCCATTCTCCCACTGGCAGGTCAATATTCAGACAGACAAGACATTTCTTGAACTCCCTTGGTGCCCAGAGGAAGAACTTTCCTTGGTAGTTTTAATAATAATTTCTCACTTCTCCTACTGCACAGTGCTTATTGGGATCTGTATTGTATTGAGATTTGTGGATTCTGACTGACATAGAAGTATATGAACTTGCTTGGCTTTAGCGCTTCCCCTCTTGGCCGGAGAAGAATGGTGCAGCATAACATCAGCAGTATCTCAGAGAAGAATAAAAAGGCAATATCTCCTTCTCCATATTACTGTAGCTCGGCACCTGGCTACATGTTTTATACACATTAGCAAATACAAGTGTGTGTGTGTGTGTGTGTGTGTGTGTGTGTGTATGTCTCCAAAATGTTTATTTTCTGCTAGAATTTTATAGACACTGAGACCATTCTAGTGCACGACACTGACCGTATTTTCTACTCAAAGTTAAAGGTCAATAAGCCTATATAGATACATTAGTATTTGAGCATCTTCTCAAATGTGTATTCTCCTAAAAGCAAGATCTTACTGTTAAAGTTACATGTTGCATGTTTAAAGAGGAGCTCCAGGCTCCTTCAGAATAAATTAAGTCATCCGCTACAAATACTTTAGCTGCTGACTTTTAATATTAGGACACTTGCCTGTCTACTAATCCAGCGGTGTGCTCACCCGAGCCGATTTTTTTTTTTTTTTTTTTTTTTCCAGTCGGGTCCTTACGCTGCCATGGTTAAGCCACTCTAACCTGTATATACCATCAGCACTGCCTCCTGTTGTAGTATCCCCATCTGTGTGTGATTTATAAAAATATATGCTGCAAATACCTCATTTCACTGCCGAGATTGCGATCACATGACTGGCCAGCTTTCTCCTTTTCTTAGCTGGGAGATGCAGTGGGCGGGGCTGAGATTCCTCTGCTGATGTTAGTCTGGAGGGGAGGAGGAGAGAGCTGGCTGGTCATGTGATCACAATCTCGGCTCTTAAATGAGGTATTTACAGAATTTATATTTATCATTCACAGAGGGGGACACTGCAATAGGAGGCAGTGTTGATGGTGTATACAGGTTGGTGTTATGAGAGCAGCAGGGGGGGGAGGGGCAGCTCACACACAGACAGAGGGGAGGGGGGAGGAGGACACAGGAGCAGATAGCAGGCTGCTGACAGAGGCACGTAAACTGACCACGGTGTCTAGTCTCAGAAGCCATGATACACCGTGGTCAGTTTACTGAGGGATGGGGAGAAACTGTCAGGATCAGCCAGGTTGTTTTAGGTGTTACAGGAGGCCAAATGACACAGGCTAAGCACTGTGTCATATAACATGCTTTAAAGGAGCAGGATCCATTTGTTAACCCAAAAAAGCAAAAACAAAAAAAAAGACTCTTTAAGTGAAACCAGCAGTCAAGCCTTGCAACTTCAGTCAGTTTCCTACTGCGCATGGGCGAAGCACGCTGCACTATGTGAATAGGTTGGCAGCAATGGAAGAAATAGGGGGACGAACTTCCATCTCAATTCACTGCGGAGAGAGGGCAGACAAGCAGAGCTCCCCCCTTTTGGGTGGAGCTCCACTTTTGCAAGTTTCATCTCATCTTAAATGGGGGAGTAGGACCCCTTCATAATGGCCATAGCAGACATGTAAATCTCGGGCCCCATTCATAATGGCCACAGATCAGAAGGTTAAAGACCAGATACCTTACCAGCAGAGTCCATTAAAGATATGAGAAATTGTCAGGGTGTTTACCTGCTTCCAAAATCTAAAATATCCGTTTTGGGCAAACTAATCCTTTTTTAAGTTCAAGAAAAGAGATTTGTCTTTTAATATCAACTTGATGAAAAAAAGACACATCGGATAAAGAAAGTATTTGTTGAAGGGGCAGGTTTGTAACATTGAAGACATCCCCCCCCCCCCCCCCCCAAGGTTCAACCTTGAAAGGTGATATAATAGTAAAAACAAAGAATGTATGTATATGAAAACCAAAAACCTGAATATTTTTATTTGTGGTTGCCCCAAAAGCATTTATGCACCATGAACTAGTTAAGAAACTTGTGATCAGAAGGCAAAAAGGTGTAGTCCAGGATTTAAAGGTATTAAGGCTGCAGTAGAGGGTGAAAAAAATTATGGAAAAATAAGGAGTGGGGAGGCTAAGAGGGAAAAAATTAAGGAGAATAGTAATCAAGCATTCCACCAATGTGGACGCCTATAACAAAGTTCAGTCAACTAGAGTAAACCTTTGAGCACATTGCTGTGGATGCCCATTTATGCAGTAGCAGTCTGTAACGTGAAGCCCTGGGGGAAAGGATATTTACCAATTACAAGAGATTTTGAGAAATCGCCTCTTCCAGCTGAAAATTGGAAGGAAGAGGGTTTTTTTCCAGGCAATTTTTACTAACATCAACAAAGTGGCTTGTGTAACCATACTAAATTAATGAATATTGAAACCAGAATTTCTGTGTAATAATAAAACACTGATGGTTGCTTACTATTATAAACAGGGAAGCAAGCTAAGCAAAGTAAAAGCGATGTATAGAAGAGCTCTGTCAGACTGCTGATTTTTGCCTCTTCGCTCACGTGCTTCTCTGTTTTAATGCTTGGCAGATATGTTAGCACTTTTAACTCAATCTCCATGCAATATTTCTGTCAAACTCCAAACCATTTCTTTTTTGGCATAGTTTATTCTTTAATATAAGCACTTAGAATTTAACACACATTCAAATGCAGCCAACATGTAACAAAAATACTAATGCAAAATCCAATAAAGTAATTTTAGACAAATGTATCTGCAAATGTTCTAATGGGTGCTTACAGTAAGTCCTTTCCAGATGTTAAAATTACCTGAATTTGTAAGCAGGGGATTAATTGGCATAAATCTATTCTATATAAGGAGTTTTTCTTCCCCCTTCTTTTTTTTTTTTTTTTTTTTTGCACATCATCAGATACAGTTCTTTTAAAAGCCTCTTCCTTATTTATATAAATGTAAAAAGCTTTGAAGTAAGATAAGATAGGAATCCAGAAATTAGTGTGTGTGTATAGATGTGAGTTGCATGTGTCCATAAAGCAAAAGGTTGGTGTGTGCTGGTTCCACTGAGTCTCCACAATTCATGGATTCATACATACAGCAAATGATGAGTGCTTCTAGTCCAAGCAAGTTTAAATATTCCAAAAGTAGGATGCAATGCAGAAGAAATCAGGTAATTGGCCATATAATATGATAGATGGGCAGCCACCATATGACCGGTTTATCTGAAGTGCTGCTGGGTCTTGAAGATTTGAGATTCTTCTCATACCCTCTCAAAGCACCATCAATCTATTGGGAAGAGTGACACACATCTTAGGAAAATAATCCACCAGATTGTAGAAGCAGAATGAAAAATAAAGACAACCCTACATGAAAAGGCCCAAGCAATTGCTGTGTGTGTGTGTGTGTGTGTGTGTGTGTGTGTGTGTGTGTGTGTGTGTGTGTGTGTGTGTGTGTATCTCACAAAAGTGATTACACCCCTCACATTTTTTGTAAATATTTTATTATATCTTTTCATGTGACAACACTGAAGAAATTACACTTTGCTACAATGTAAATTTGTGAGTGTACAGTTTGTATGTACATTTGCCGTCCCCTCCAAAATAACTCAACCCACAGCCATTAATATCTAAACCGCTGGCAACAAAAGTGAGTACACCCCTAAGTACAAATGTCCAAATTGGGCCCAATTAGCCATTTCCCCTCCACGATGTCATGTGACTCGTTAGTGTTACAAGGTCTCAGGTGTGAATACGGAGCAGGTGTGGTTAATTTGTGTTATTGCTCTCACTCTCTCATACTGGTCACTGAAAGTTCAACATGGCACCTCGTGGCAAAGAACTCTCTGAGGATCTGAAAAAAAAATAGCTCTACAGGCTATAAGAAGCGTGCCATTATCCTGAAACTGAGCTGCAGCAAGACCATACAGCAGTTTAACAGGATGGGTTCCACTCAGAACAGGCCTCGCCATGATCGACCAAAGATGTTAAGTGCATGTGCTCAGCGTCATATCCAGAGATTGTTTTTGGAAAATAGACGTATGAGTGCTGCCAGCATTGTTGCGGAGGTTGAAGGGGTAGGGGGTCAGCCTGTCAGTGCTCAGACCATATTCTGCACTCTGCATCAAATTGGTCTGCATGGCAGTTGTCCCAGAAGGAAGCCTCTTCTAAAGATGATGCACAAGAAAGCCCGCAAACAGTTTTGCTGACAGCAAGCAGACTCAGGACGTGGATTACTGGATCCATGTCCTGTGGTCTGAGACCAAGATAAACTAACTTGGTTCAGATGGTGTCAAGCATGTGTGGCAGCAACCAGATGAGGAGTACAAAGATGAGTGTGTCTTGCCTACAGTCAAGCATGGTGGTGGGAGTGTTATGGTCTGGGCCTGCATGAGTGCTGCCAGCACTTGGGAGCTACAGTTCATTGATGGAACCATGAATGCCAACATGTAATGTGACATACTGAAGCATTGCATGATTCCCTACTCTTCGTAGACTGGGCCGCAGGGCAGTATTCCAACATAACGACCCCAAACACCTCCAAGACTACCACTGCCTTGCTAAAGAAGCTGAGGGTAAAGGTGATGGACTGGCCAAGCATGTCTCCCAGACCTACTGTAAATCCTATTGAGCATCTGTGGGGCATCCTCAAATGGAAGGTGGAGTAGTGCAAGGTCTCTAACATCCACCAGCTCCGTGATGTTGTTAATAGAGGAGTGGAAGAGGACTCCAGTGGCAACCTGTGAAGCTCTGGTGAACTCAATGCCCAAGAGGGTTAAGGCAGTGCTGGAAAATAATGGTGGCCACAGAAAATATTGACACTTTGGGCCCATTTTGAACATTTTTCTCTTAGAGGTGTACTCAGTTTTGTTGGCAGTGGTTTAGACATTAATGGCTGTGTTGAGTTATTTTGAGGGGACAGCAAATGTACACTGTTCTACAAGCTGTACACTCATTACATTACATTGTAGCAAAGTGTAATTTCTTCAATGTTGTCATAGTGCTTTGAAGAAGTATTCATACCCCTTGACATTTTGTCATGTTGCAACCAAAAACGTAAATTATTTTATGTGCTAGACCAACACAAAGTGGCACATGATTGTGAAGTGGAAGGAAAATGATAAATTGGTTTTAAACTTATTTATTTGTTAAAAAAAAAAAAAAATGTGAAAAGTGTGTCATTCATTTATATTCAGCCCCCCTGAGTCAATATTTATGTAGAACTACCTTTTGCTGCAATTACAGCTGCAAGTCCTTTTGGGTATGTCTCTACCAGCTTTGCACATCTAGAGTGAAATTTTTGCCTATTCTTCTTTGCAAAATAGTTCAAGCTCTGTCAGATTGGATGGGAATTTTCAAGTCTTGCCACAGATTCTCAATTGGATTTAGGTCTGGCCTTTGGGCCGTTCTAAGAAATGAATATGCTTTGATCTAAAACATTCTATTGTAGCTCTGGCTGTATGTTTAGGGTTGTTGTTGTCCTGCTTGGAGTCGAACCTCCACCCTAGACTCAAGTCTTTTGCAGACTCTAATGCCCCATACACACGATCAGAAATTCTGCCAGTAAAAGTCGGATGCGAGTTTTTGGTCAGAAATTCCGACTGTGTGTGTGCTCCATCAGACTTTTGCTGGCAGAATTCCAGCCAGCAAAAGATTGAGAGCAGGTTCTCTATTTTTCGGTCGGAAAAAGTTCCTATCCGAAAATGCGTTTGTATGCAATTTGGACGTGCAAAAAATCATTCATGCTTAGAAACAAATTGCATGCTTAGAAGCATTGAACTTCACTTTCTCGACTTGTCGTAGTGTTGTATGTCATCGTGTTCTTGACGGTCGAAAGTTCAGAGAACTTTTGTGTGACCGTGTGTATGCAAGGCAAGCTTGAGCGGAATTCCATCGGAAAAAACATCCAAGTTTTTTCTGACAGAATTTCTGATTGTGTGTATGGGGCATAACAGGTATTCTTCTAAGATTGCCCTAGCAAACTTCCTTTTATAGGCCCATGTGACTTGCTGGAAGAGAGGTCCTAAAGTTCTTCTCCTGCCATAAATGCTGGTAGAGATGCTGGGTCCTAGAGCCCTTCTCCTGCTGTTTCCATGACGCACTCTCAAGTCTTTTGCAGACTCTAATGCCGTGTACACACGGGTGGACTTTTCGACCGGACTGGTCCGACGGAACGAATCCGTCGGACAATCCGACCATGTGTGGGCTTCATTGGACTTTTTCTGTCGCAAATCAGACGGACTTTAGATTTGGAACATGTTTCAAATCTTTCTGACGGATTCGAGTGCGGTCGAAAAATCTGTTCGTCTGTATGCTAGTCTGATGGACAAAAAAGGACGCAAGGGCAGCTATTGGCTACTGGTTATGAACTTCCTTATTCTAGTCCCTTCGTATGTCATCACGTTCATACCAACGGACTTTCGAACGGACTTTAGTCTGTTCGTGTGTGGGCAAGTTCGGTCGTCCGAAATTCCGTCGGAAAGACCGTCGGAAGTTTGATACTGAAAAGTCCACCTGTGTGTACACGGCTTAACAGGTTTTCTTCTAAAATTGCCCTATATTTGGCTCCATCCATCTTCCCATCAACTCTGACCAGCTTCCCTGTCCCTGCTGAAGAAAAACCTCTCCACAACATGATACTGCCACCACCATGTTTCACCATGGGGATGGTGTGTGTGATGTGCAGTGTTAGTTTTCCGTCAAACATAGGGTTTTGCTTTTAGGCCAAAAAGTTCAATTTTGGTCTCATCTGACCAAAGCACCTTCTTCCATTTGCTGTGTCCCCCACTTGGCTTTGTGCAAGCTGCAAACAAGACTTCTTCTTATGGCTTTCTTTTAACATAGGCTTTCTTCTTGCCACTCTTCCATAAAGGCCAGATTTGGGTAGTGCATGACTTAAGCTTTGTACACACAATCAGATTTTCGGCAGTGAATTGTGTGATAACAGACTTTTTGCCTAAAATCCGACTGTTAGTAATTGTTGTCCAACTTTCCGCTAACAAATGTTGGATGGCAGGTTAGTAAATTTTCGCCGGACAACGGTCTGTTCCCAGATTTTTGTATTGTCTATACACAAGTCCGTCACACAAGTCCAAAGTACAAACACGCATGCTCGGAATCAATGCTCACCAAACGCGACATTAGCAGAAGGTGCCCAAATGGTGGCCCTCAAGAGCTGAAATTCCACATGGTACATCACTACGTTCGTGTTTGTTGGCTGACAATTGTGCCCCGTTAGTATGCAAGACAAGTTCCTGGCACCTGCCCTTCGGACAAAAGACTGACGCTCTGTTGGCCAACAAGGCTTAATAGTTGTCCTGTGGACAGATTCTCCCACTTGAGCTGTGGATCTCTGCAGCTCCTCCAGAGCTACAATTCGGCTGCTTCTCTGATAAATGCTCTCCTTGCCCGGCCTGTCAGTTTAGGTGGACAGCCACGTCTTGGTAGGTTTGCAGTTGTGCCATACTCTTTCCATTTTCGGATGATGGATTAAACAGTGTTCCATGACATGTTCAAATCTTGGGATATTTTTTTTTTTTTAACCTAACCCTGCTTTAAACTTCACCACAACTTTATCCCTGACCTGTCTGGTGTGTTCCTTGGCCTTCATGTTTGTTCACTAAGGTTCTCTAGCAAACCTCTGAGGGCTTCACAGAACAGCTGTGTTTATACTGAGATTAAATTACACACAGATCCACTCTATTTACTAATTAGGTGCCTTCTGAAGGCAATTGGTTCCACTAGATTTTCGTTTGGGGTATGAGAGTAAAGGGGGCTGAATACAAATGCACGCCACACTTTTCAGATATTTATTTGTAAAAAATGTTGAAAACCATTTATCATTTTCCTTCCACTTCACATTTATGTGCCGCTTTGTGTTGGTCTATCACATAAAATTCCAATTTAAAATACATTTTACGTTTTTGGTTATAACATGACAAAATGCAGAAAATTTCAAGGGGATGAATACTTCTTTCTTCTTTCATAAGTTGACACAGGTTACTTCCCATATTTTTACAGTTCTGTTGTAGTTTGGAATTACAACAGCCATGAGACTATAGAGTTTCAGGCGACTACATCCTTTTTTTTTTTTTTTTTTTTTTTGGGGGGGGGGGGGGGGGGGCTTCTTGCAGCTTATAGTAGCTGTACAATGTGTGTGTGTGTGTGTGTGTGTGTGTGTGTATATGTATGTGTGTGTATATATCATAATATGTTTATAATGGTGCATTTTATGAAGTAGGAATCATCACCTTGCTCTGTAGAAACAATACATTTTAAGTCCTTTCTACTGAAAAAAAAGAAATCCCTATCTTAGAAAAAAGATATGTACCATAATGGAAAAGACAATATGTATTAAAAGAACTAATGTCCAGATTAAATAGCTCTCGACATCAGCAGCAATGATCCAATTTTGTGACCTTGAGGACAAATTCAGATCTGCGCGGAGATAGCTGCAATGGCTGTCAGCTACATTTACATTATAAAATGTCTTTTTATGCATAAAGGAACTAAAATGCACTATAATAGCAGATAGTCTATTTCTTTACTGACAAGATGAATAAATCAGACAACATTTACTTTGAGTTTGTATTTTGATACACTTGGATATTTTTACATGTAACATGCATATTATAAATGAATGTCTGTCTTTATGTTGATGTTTCCCCCCAGGAATACAATATGTGAGGCTGATTTAAGAGCGCACCCTTTCCAATTGTGTTTTCGGATTTCATCTGATGCTCCTTCTCTTCTACACAGTTGATTTAGATCACTTATTTCAAACCGTTCTATTTTTTTTATTTTTTTTTTACCCCCATCACTATTCCATCTTTCTTCCCCTTCAATATATTATCTAGATTTGACATCTAACTGAACAATCTATGAGGTCATAAAGAGGAGTGCCAAAAGGTAGAGCTATATGCATATTGGAAGTTGTCTTCATCTTAGTTGCGCCCCTGGGTTGGGGAAAGTCGTGTGTGTGTGTGTGTGTGTTTGTTTTGTGTTTTTTTTTTTTTTTGTGTGTTGTACTAGTTATCCTGGCAGTAAATTGCTGGTGAGGCTACTCACCTGCTCCTATGGCATGCCTCACTAGGTGGGTGAAATGCTGCAGTTAAGCAACAAGGACAGAGCAGTTGAGTGCTCTTACTTCTCACATCTATCTTGTTGCTTCAGATGACAAATTTTATTGTGACTTATCTTAAATCCAGGAACTTTTTTAGTGTCTGTGGTGGTGTGTTTTTTTTTTTTTTTTTTTTGTCTGCCACTTGTATTTGCAAGTTTTTTGTGAATCCTGCAAGTCACAGGCCAAAACTGAATTTTGTTCATGAGTTCCACTTTTGGCCTAAACTTGACTTTAGGATCTGACCACTCTGTACATAGAAATGTCTGGCCATAGATCTTGGGGCACAGCTTGTGTTGCCTCTCAGGATATCTACTGTGAAAAATGAAGCAGACATCACTATGCTACCTATAAAGGTGGCTGGGTTCTAAGGTTGGTTCAGGCTTTAGTGTGTGTGTGTGTGTGTGTGTGTGTGTGTGTGTGTGTGTGTGTGTGTGTGTGTGTTTTTTTTGTTGTTGTTTTCAGAAGAAAATGTTCTGGTGTCCTGAGTGAATCTTACTTGGGTAGTTTTGCTCTTATTCTTTTTAATAATAAAAAAAATGTTAATTTAAAAAAAACAAGTAGCAGTAGCATTGGTTCTCCATGAAGCAGTGATGACAAAGGGTGAACTTTGATTTTACAGATCTAGATTTACAGAATCTTTTTGCTGAATGAGACTAATGCATATATTAACCACTTCCCAACTGCCCCATAACAGATTTACTGCTACAGGGTGGCCGCGCTGCGCAGGATCACGTGTGTATGTGTTTGTGTGATCCTGCACTTCCAGGTATAGGTTGCAATGTAAACAAGGCAGATTGGTCAGTGCAGAGGACATAGATCCTGTGTTTCTGTAAAGCAAAAACCCCAATCCATGCCTTCCACTAGTAAAAGCACCTCCCCCACTACACTGAAACATTACCTAGGCACACCGTTAACCTCTGATTGCCACTGATATTTACCCCTTCCCAGTCAGTGTCATTAGTACAGTGACCATGCATATTTTTTAGCACTGATCTCTAATATTGTCACTGGTCCCTAAAAAAGTGTCAGGTGTCCAATTTGTCTGCCGCAATATCGCAGTCCTGCTATAAGTTGCTGATTGCCACCATTACTAGTAAAAAAAACCCCTAAAAATAAAAACTATCCCATAGTTTGTAGCTGCTATAACTTTTGCGCAAACCAATCAATATACGTTTATTGGGTTTTTGTTTGTTTTTTTTACCAAAAATATGTAGCGGGATACACATTAGCCTAAATTGATGAAGATATTAGATGTTTTTTACTAAACACAGAGGTGATCAAATACCACCAAAAGAACACTTGTTTTAACGTACTTGTTAATGGCTTGTTCAAAATATCTGTATACTCTGGGCATAGGTTCAAGAATAATTGTAGAAATATTTCCCCATTTAAGCTGAGCTTCAAAGCTACTTTATATTGCTCTGTAAGTACCCTTCTAATGCTGTTGCCATATTCCAGGGACTGGGGTCTGTATCCACTAGGAACGGGACACTCCAGGAGAAGACAGAACACCAAGCTACACGGAGACTTAAGTGAGGGAGACATCCAGGGTGCAATAGAGACACTGCGTTATGTTGGTTATTCAAAGGGCAGCAAGACCAGATTCTCTGGGACACAGGAGGCTTGTGGGTACATGGACCCACATGAAATGCTTAGGAGACCTGAAGTGCTGCAGAGTCTGAGTGTCTGCACACTTAGCCAAGGTGCCTAGCAAGGGATGATAAGGGATGACGGACTTTACTGCAGGACAGCTCCCAGGTTGTAGCCTTTGGCTATGCCTGTCCAGGGACTAGTTGAATTAGATGTATTGGATACTCTGAGGGTCACTGAGTGAGATGAGAACATAGCCACAGGGGGAACATGAATGCTGAAGTCTCTGCAAGGGTGTAAGGAGTCCCTGAGAGCACTGGAGTGCAGGGGTCACTGTATGCTCAAGAATCACAAACGTGCACAGGAGTCACAGAATATTCTGAGCACCCGGAGCACTGGAGTTGCTGAAGTGCAGAGGGGGCACAGAATACTGGGGATTAGTAACGCTGGAGTCACTGGAAGTGCATAAAGATTGCAGGGATAGATAGGCAGGGCTTTTTTTTCAGCTGGAACTCCATTCCACCACCTCTGGCCCTCTGCTTCCTGTTGTTCACCTCTATTGCTTGTAAACACAGAAGTCTGGCTTCTGTGTTTACAAGTGACAGTTTGTCTCCCAATGGCTCCCACTGAGTGCAAGATGGGGGTAAGGGAGATGGTGCCTAGGGTATAGTGCAGATGCCCATTTAAGACCCTCCAACTGTTAGTGAAATTTGACCACACCCACAATTTGTGGTTTGGAGGGTGTGTGTGTGTGTGTGTGTGTGTGTGTGTGTGTGTGTGTGTGTGTGTGTGTGTGGGGGGGGAGGGGGGTGAGAGGGGGTTTTGGGGGGGGTTGTGGTTGAGTTCCTGTACCTATTTCCTGTGAAAAAAGACATGGGGGGGTTAGGCAGCTAGCATGATGATGCGTTGCTTGAATATGAAGCAACATGTCTGCTAGCTCTTCAACATATTGCCTGGTCCTGAACTGGCTTCCAGTAGAATCCAGAACCCGGCTGCCACATGCAGGGGAAAAGATCCAGTGCTGGAATGGGACACAGGTGGGAGTGACACCATGAATGCAGAACTCTCCTGGCCATTCTCTATTTCCTTTCTACTACTGGGTGTCAGAGTTCAGTACAGAAGAGTAAATAAAGTTCTATAATACCACAAGCCTAATGTAATCACTATATAACTGCTGACCCCAAACATGGTTCTAGAGTTTGTCTGTACCATCAAGTTTATGTGATCGTTTAAGTTATCATGATGCATACATCTAGCTTTTTAAAGAGTAAATTCTTGGTTATTACTATATAGTGATAGTGGATTGTTAGTATACAGTCAAATGTGTATCTTGCCTTTCATGCAATCGTTTACTACTTTTACAATACAATATTAGTCTGTGTGGTTTTATTGGAATGATACTAAGCACCTGACTATTGAAAACGCTAGGTTCACACTCCTACCGTTGTGGGAATCGCAGCAATTCCTGCCCCTGCAACCAGTCGCAGTGAAAACGCACTGCTCTGCAAAAACGCCATTCTTTCTGAATGGCACTCCCGTGCATGTAAAATCACAGTGCGGGAAGTGCAGGGGAATCACATGGTCAAAAAGACCATGCGTTTTCACCATAGTCGCATTTTTGAAAAGGTGCCTGCAGTCACAGCAGTCCATTCAGTTGACACTATAGTGTAAGAATGGTGCTACACTATCAAATAATAATCTAATCAAGTACTGTGATATGGTAAATGAGTATAAACCAGTGCAAATAAATGATGATACCAGCTTTCCCACAATACAATTGCCAAGTGTTATACTTGACATACAAAAAAAAAAAAGGCAACATCATGAAGTTGCAGTGGCTATTGTGATAAATATAACATATATGAATAAACATAAATAAAGAAATATAAAGTCCAAATGACAGACTCTAGAGGTCTGCAATGAGTGACTGGTGCCTTTTACAATAAATAACTTGTCAGCTGTTTTAACATTATTAAATTAGTGTAATAACTTTTTAACCATCAGAGCATTCTTTCTTAAACATCACAATCGAGGAGATTATCGGGGTGGGACCCCCAGGGAGCATCATTCACCATAGAGAAGAGATCTACAAGCTGGGCAAACCTCTGTAGAACACCTTGAGACAAGTGGAGACACACAGAGCCTCAGAGAGCCATCCATTTATATGGTGTTACCTTACAGCAGTAAGGTGAGAGGCTTGTGAGCACAAAGGTGTCGCCACAACAGGAAGGAAAAGGCACCAGTCACTTTATTCACCATTATTTATTGTGAAAGGCACCAGTCACTCATTGCACTTTATCAGACCTTTAGAGTCTGTCATTTGGACTTTATATTTATTTATTTTTTTAATGTTTCTTCATTTGTTATATTTATCACAATAGCCACTGCACCTTTATGATGTTGGCATATTTTTTTTTTTGTATATTTAGGTATAGCACTTAGGAATTTTATTGTGGGAAGCTAGTATCATTTATTTGCACTTGTTTATACTCATTTATCATATCTCCGTACTTGAGATACTACACTATATTCACCTACAGATCAGCAGCAGTCAGCACTTTTCCATTTAAAGTGATAGCGCGGGAGAATTATCTTTTATATCCATTCAGTTGACACAACCCGTAAAAACACATAGGTATGAACCTAGCATAATATTACGTGTATTTACATCTACTCCATGCAAAAATGGCAAACTGAGGCTGGGTTCACACTATTGGAAATTGGATGCGGATTTTCTCTGCATCCAATTTGCATGTGAGGAGATTGTGACCAGCTCCCTCTATGGAGCCGATTCACACATCCCCAGAGCGAATTGCACAGGAGTCCTGTGTGTCTTCTGGTCCGTTTTTAAGGTCCGAATTCAGCCAAAAATTTGGACTGAAATGGTGGACAGGGATGCACCGGACTCCTGCTCTGAGCCACTCTGTGCAGCAGTGAGAACCCAGCCTAAAAGTATATTTTCCCCCTCACCTTCCAGGACAGCTACTTGAGAGATGATCGGCTCCGCCCTCTACAGGAAACACAAATCAGAGTTTAAAAGGCCCCTCCCTTTCCTCTGACCCTCAGTTGTTTTGTGTTTCCAGTCCCTCCAGGAGCACCAACACGTTTGTTCTTTTCTATGGTCTGGTAACTGTGGTTGGTGGACCCCCCTTCTCTGGTTTCATCCAGGACTAGTTGTGGCCAAGTCCTGGATGATGGTCTGTACCAGAAGGGTTTCCTATTTCTAAGGGTTACTTGCCTTTGTAAAATGGTGGCAACTCCCTTCTTTCCCCAGCGCTGCTGTGTGGAACTGTGTCCTCCTAATTGCTTCATTCCAGTGTACCAAGATGGCGTCAGGAGGACTTCCGGTGATGCAGCAAGATGGCGCCGGAACCGGAAGTCACACGACGCACTTCCGGACGCCGAGTTTTATAAGGAGCATGGTGTGGAGACACTGAGGACATGCTGCAGGGGAATGGCCTGCTAAAGACGTCATTCTAGGCGCAGTTTTTGCGGTACAGCAGCAGTCTTCTCTGCGACCGTTCTCCGCTTGCTTCATGGAGCCTGAGGACAGGTCTGAGGATGGAACGTCCGCTCGTACTGAACCAGCGGCAGCATCCGGGTCCCATACTGCCCCAAGGTAATCCCTGGTCTGTGGATAGCTACAGCAAGGGACTTCTTTTGTATAGATCCTTTTTATTCATGGCCCTTGTTTTCTGCTCTCTTCTAGGCCAATCCGGTGAGGAAGAAATGTGGGAACTGTAGAGCCAGGCTCTCTGATAGTTATAAAAAGCTCTTTTGTGTGGATTGTATCCCACCCAGAGCTAGTTCAGAGTCTTCCTCCTCTAAGGAGTTAATGACTTCTATGAAGGAGGTAGTGGATTCTTTTTGGTCACTGAATGACAGGGTTACTAGTTTAGGCCCTCCCTCTTCTAGACCCATAGCTCAAGATCCTTCAACCTCTGCCAAGTCCCTTCCCTTATTAGTATCTGAGACTATTAGTTCACGCAATACCTCTGATCCGGAGGAGGGTGAGAATTCAGTCTCTTCATCTGATGAAAGTCTGCATCAGAGGAGGATACAGGTAGCTCATCCAAGTATCTCTTTCCAGTTGAGGATATTGATGACCTATTAAAAGCAATTTATACCTCAGAGCAGATTGAGATGCCACAGCATGCTCAATCTGTACAGGATAAAATGTATAGGGGCCTTCAGGGACGGAAATCTAGTACCTTTCCGGTACATCAGTCTCTTAGACACATGATTCTATCTGAATGGAAAGAACCTGAAAAAAGTTGTTCCAATCCAGAGGACACAAAAGAAGATTTCCTTTTCAGCCTGACTTTGAGGAGGTTTTCTTTAAGTGTCCTAGATTAGATGCCCCTATGTCACAGGTGTCCAAAAGATCAGATCTTTCTTTTGAGGATTCTGGGGTCCTTAAGGATCAAATGGATAGGAAGGCCGACTCATTGCTGCATAGGGCCTGGATGCTTCAGCTTTTTTATTAGGCCCAGTGGTAGCATCTACCTGTGTGGCTAGAAATTTAGACGTATGGGTTCAGCGTCTAGATGATCTTCTGGCATCTGACACCCCCAAGGAAGATTAGAGAATCCCTCCCACTCATTGCCAAGTCAGTTGCCTTCTTAGCTGAGGCAGCAGCAGATTCAGTGAAATCTGCAGCTAGGGCTTCTGCTCTCATTAATTCAGCTAGGCGAGCTATCTGGTTTAAATCTTGGGAAGGTGACCTTGTCTCCAAAAATAAGCTCTGTGGCATTCCTTTCGAAGGCAAACTGTTTGGTTCTTCCTTAGAAGAAGTCTTATCTTGTTCCTCTGAGAAAGGTAGTCGATTCTTTTCTTCCCAAAGAATAAGCCCCAGAATAAGAGGCCTTTTCGTGGGTTCCAAAACAAGGCTAATTTTAAAGCCAACAGGCAACAGCATTTCATTAAGGAATGGGCAGAGATTTCCACCAATTCCTTCATCCTTCAAACTCTGGTAAAGGGTTACAGATTGGAGTTCAAAAATCCCCCCCCCCCAGAGGTTTTTTTCTTACCCACCTGCCGAGAGACCAAGAGACGGCAAGCCATGTTAAATTTGATCTCTGTGTGGGAAACAGAGGGAGTTATCCTCCTGTCCCAGAAGATCAGAAGTTCCGGGGATTTTATTCTCACGTCTTTCTGGTCAAGAAAGCTTCTGGCGGCTTTCGTATGGTCATAAATTTAAGCGTCCTGAACCAATACATAGTTTACAGATGTTTCTGTATGGAGAACATTTATTCAGTAAGGAATCTGTTACCCAAGGTCTTCATGGTGACCCTGGACCTTCAGGATGCTTATCTTCATGTACCAATCTGCCAGAGCCACCGAAGGTTCCTCAGGTTTGCAGTGCTCGTGGGAAACGAGCCGTCTCATTGGCAGTTCAATGCCCTTCCTTTTGGTCTCTCGGCAGCACCGAGGATTTTCACAAAAATCATGGCCGAAGTCATGGCCTTTTTTCGAATTCAAGGTGTATCAATCGTCCCATATCTAGACAATTTTTTTTTTTTTTTTTTTCAGGGCAAGGAGTCCCTTATTCAAGACCTACAGTTGGTTTTGCGGACCTTTCAAAAATTAGGGTGGAAGGTCAACCAACAGAAGTCTTGCCTAGTACCCTCACAGAGCATACTTTTTCTGGGTTATCTAATAGACTCTGTTGCCCTAAAGATTTTTCTTCCCAAGAGAAAATTCTTCTCTCTGTGCAGACCTTCAAACTGCTCCCTCAGACCTCCCTTCGGCGAATCATGCAGTTGCTGGGCCTAATGACTGCAGCCATTCAGGGGTGCCTTGGGCTCAGTTGCATTCCAGACCCCTTTAGGCTTTTCTTTTGCTCCATTGGGATCGCATGGAAAAATTCTCTGGTTCTCTGGATCAGCTGGTAAAACTACCAGAAGGGAATTTTCTAGATCTCGCTTGGTGGGAGCAGCGAGAACATCTGCAGAGGGGGAAGGAGTGGGCACAACATTGCCCGTTCAAAATTACCACAGACGCCAGTCTACGGGGTTGGGGTGCTCACTCACAGGGTTGGCAGGCTCAAGGAGCCTGGTTGCCAGAGGAAGCAGGTTGCTCCTCGAATTTCAGAGAACT